>NC_057806.1:174856965-175156965 GCF_018294505.1 Triticum aestivum | reverse complement strand
CGCTCGTTCGATAGAGGCTCAGTGCTCGAAGAATATTATTTTCCAGTGACATGTAGTCCCATTGTACAAATAATGTTTTATTAAATTTATCAAGGCTGTATTTATACTTTTGCCTGGAAGTGCCTCCCGTGCGGCCGTTTATGTATATATGTATATAACTTGAAAGATGGCAGTCGTCGGCTTCAGCCCCCATGCATATAATGCGGGAGTGTTCGCAGAAGACGCATGTTCACACTTGATCCAACGTCTTGGTCCATTAAGGAGGTGATAGCGCAGTGAACTAGGCAACCGGACTATAATGCTTTAACACTTTCACTTAGCGAGAGGAGTTTGACAGTGGGGCTACTATATAGCCCCTGGTGGCTCCGCGCTCATCCGGATTCGGGGCGCGTACATGCCTGGCCGGGAAACGGCCCTTCATTAAGGCGGAGGAATCCCGAAGATTCCGCTAGGTCATCGAGGTGGTTGACCAGTCTCATGCTATATCATGATAGTCAGTTTTCGCCTTTCTCTACTGAGGTGCTCGTCCGGATGAACCAGGGCACAATCGCAGTAGTTCTCCTGGTGCCGCCCTAGCCGATAGAGCGGAACGTAGGGCAGCAAAACACAAGAGCCGGGCAAACCCAACATTTGACCAAAGACATGATTCGGAGCTGATGCATATAAGGCCAAACTCGCGACGCCGAACACTTCCTAAGGTATTCGGTCTTTATGATGTAAACCGGGCCTAAACAGTGCCCTTTGTAATAAGCCCCTAGTGTCCAGGTACGTGCATTATTCTCATGTGGCCACATGCCAAGACGTCAGCATCCTTCTCAACTGTACTGAGAATCCGAGGGATGTGTATCAACAAGAGACAGTAAAAAAGATTTACGCAGGGTCTTAATCTAAAAAGAATCCTTGGAACGGGTCCCTGCTGCATGTCTGCGCCTATGTCTCTGTTGTGCCGTATTCTGGACGGGTGTAGCACGATGGTCATCTGAAAAGGAAAGGAACTTAATCGAAAAGTTGTCGTGCAAAAGGTAGGTTATACTAAATAAACCATGTATAGTTAAAAATGAGTAAAGTTGAGCCTAATTGCCACTTGTTTGCGCGCGTTGAGCCCCTTGTATTGTAATAGGGGTATAGCCATCAAACTTGTAGTAATTACATATAGCTGCGCCGGACTCGTCCAGCCGAGTCCGTGGTCTTAACGACCTGTCAGATCCTTTAGTTGGTGAGGCCGCTTAGTGTGCGGCTGCCAAGGCAGCCGCACGGTCTTCCACGCGCAAGGAGCGCTCAATACTTCCATTTGCTGTAATGATGCCACATGGACCGGGCATCTTAAACGTGAGAGAAGCGTAATGCGGTATTGCGTTAAAGCGAGCGAAAGCTTCGCGTCCTAGTAGTGCTTGATAGCCACTTTGGAACGGAGCGATGTGGAACGTTAAATTTTCGCTGCAGAAGTTATCGGGAAAGCCGAATATAACCTCTAGTAGCAGGGAGGCCGTGCAATGGGCCTCTGGGCTTGGCGTTACTCCTTTAAATGTAGTATTGCCGCGGCTAATTTTTGTTGGGTCTATCCCCATTTTGCGGACTGTGTCCTGATATATCAGGTTTAAACTGCTGCCGCCGTCCATCAGGACTCGTGTGAAGTGGTATCCGTCAATTATTGGGTCTAATACCAAGGCAGCCCATCCTGCACGCCGAATATTTGTCGAGTAGTCCTAATGGTCAAAGGTGATCGGTTGGGACGACCAGTGGCAGGACTCCGCGATGATAGGCCCTAGGGCATGTGTCACTAGGAGTGCCGCTTTGTTTCTCCCCTTTGTTACGTGTAACACGTTTACTGTTTTGACTTCTGGTGGGAATTTCTTCTGTTCCCCATAGTTTTGCTTGCGAGGCTCGTCCTCGTCTTTGCTTGGTGTATCCTGCCCCTTGTGTTCGGCGTTAAGTTTGCCGGACTGCTTGAAAACCCAGCATTCTCTATGGGTATGATTTGCAGGCTTATCGGGGGTGCTGTGGATCTGACATATTTTATCCAGAATCTTGTTTAGGCTGGACAGTTCGTCTCTGTTGCTTTTGGAGGGCAGCTTTTGTTGACCTGGCTGAGAGCTTCTGAATCGGGCGTTTACCGCTGTGCTATTCGGGTTGTCTTCTTTATTCTGGCACTTGTTTTTGTTGCGTCGTGACTTCCCGTTTCCATCCCTGACTTTGGATGTACTTGGGTCGTTGGTGCTGCATCGGGCTAACCAGCAGTCCTCGCCCGCGCAAAAGCGGGTCATGAGGCTTGTTAATGCTGCCATTGTTCTTGGCTTTTCCTGGCCGAGGTGTCTGGCAAGCCATTCGTCTCGAATGCTGTGCTTGAAAGCTGCTAAGGCTTCGGCATCCGGACAGTCGACTATTTGGTTCTTTTTAGTGAGAAACCTATTCCAAAGCTTTCGGGCTGACTCTCCGGGTTGTTGAGTTATAAGACTCAAATCGTCTGCATCCGGTGGTCGGACATAAGTCCCTTGAAAATTTGCTCGAAAAGCGTCTTCGAGCTCTTCCCAGCTCCAGTGGTGTTTTCGGGGAGGCTTTTAAGCCAGTGCCGAGCTGGCCCTTTGAGCTTGAGGGGTAAGTACTTGATGGTGTGGAGATCATCTCCTCGAGCCATATGGATATGGAGGATGTAGTCCTCAATCCAGACCCCAAGGTCTGTCGTTCCGTCGTACGCCTCTATGTTTACGGGTTTGAATCCCTCTGGAAATCCATGGTCCAGCACCTCATCGGTGAAACATAGGGGGTGTGCGGCACCCCTGTATTTGGGTGTACCGTGGTGTTGGGATGTTTGTTGTGTTGCATTGCATGCTGGAGCGCTCTTGCATGCCCCGTAGATGGATCTGGTTGCACCGTCCTTTTGATGCGAGCCCTCACGTGGATCGCGTACTGACTTATGTGCGACGTCGTTTGCCGCTCTATGTTGGCCATGAGGTCGTCTATCCGACCGGATGGCCATTTTATTTTTTGGTTGCGGGGGATCTAAGGCCTCCTCATCGAATTCAGGTAGCAACTTGCGCTTCGGGTAGCTCTTGGTGTGGCGATTACCGCCGTACTTTGCTGCAGTGTTAAGTACTTCACTCCATCTGATTCTGAGTGTGTCTTGTGCAGCCCTGAGCCTTTGCTTCTGCTTTTTCAGACTCCTCGCAGTGGCAACAAGCCTCTGATGGGCATTCTGTTGCTCCGGGTGCCTGTCCGGTGTGATGTCGTCCGGACTGTTATCTTCGATGGAGTCGGGTTGTTCGATTTGATTCTTCGTGTTGCCGTGGTCGGACGATGGTTCAATGTCGTGTCTGTCGTCCGCTGGCTCACCTTGCTCTATCGCTGGGTTTATATGATCGCTGCTTCTGCCAAGGTGGGATTTGGAGCGGCGCTTACACCACCGCTTTGACTGCTTCTCGAGGGAACAACCCTTCACTGCGTCCTTTCGTTCATCGTCATCATTTTCTTTTGGTGTGTCCACCATGTATACATCATATGATGAAGTGAGCATCCAATGCCCTATGGGCAGTGGTTCCTGTTCGTCTCCTGCATCGTCGTCCATACCGTCGATGTCTTCGGAGTCGAAGTCGAGCATGTCGGTCAAATCGTCGACAGTGGCTACTAAGTGGGTGGTGGGTGGGCAGCGAATTTCCATCCCAATCCCGCCGAACATAGTTCGGCCCGGACTCTACTGACAGGGAGAGAGACTTTAATGAGTTCAGTATGTCACCTAAAGGCGAGTGCTGAAGGATATCCGTGGAGGTGAACTCCATGATCGGCGCCCAGTTGGATTCGATGGGCACGGGCGCAGGCGGTTCGGAGTCCGTGACCGAGGAAGAATCCGGCAGTTTGGCGTCACGGCTCTCGTGAAGGGTAAGGTCGATACTCGGCTCGATCACCGATGAGAGTGCGGCCTCCGTGGTGCGGTCTATCCACCCGTCACTAGATGGCGCAATTGGCTCCGATTTGAGGGTCGGAGCGGTCGCCAGTGCGATCTCTCGAACATTGTCCGATGGTAGAGCTAAGTCGTGCTCATCGTGACCATGCGACGCACTCGGCAAGGGCTCTAATCCATCAAAGATCAAGTCTCCGTGGATGTCGGCTTGTAGTTCAAGTTTCCAAATCTGACCAGCTAGCCAGGGGCGTAGCTCTCGATCTGCTCTAGATGGCCAAGCGAATTGGCCCGCAGTGCGGAGCCGCCAAATACAAAGATCTGTCCGGGGAGAAAAGTCTCACCCTGTACTACATCGCTATCGATGATCGAAGGAGCCATCAAGCCTAACGGTGACGACACAGAGGAACTCTCAATGAAAGCACCAATGTTGGTGTCAAAACCGGGAGATCTCGGGTAGGGGGTCCCGAACTGTGCGTCTAAGGCGGATGGTAACAGGAGGCAGAGGACACGATGTTTTACCCAGGTTCGGGCCCTCTTGAAGGAGGTAAAACCCTACGTCCTGCTTGATTATTCTTGATAGTATGAGTAGTACAAGAGTAGATCTACCACGAGATCAGAGAGGCTAAACCCTAGAAGCTAGCCTATGGTATGATTGTATGTTGTTCTATGGACTAAAACCCTCCGGTTTATATAGACACCGGAGGAGGCTAGGGTTACACAAGGTCGGTTACAAAGGAGGAGATATGCATATCCGTATTGCCTAGCTTGCCTTCCACGCCAAGTAGAGTCCCATCCGGACACGGGACGAAGTCTTCAATCTCGTATCTTCATAGTCCAACAGTCCGGCCAAAGGATATAGTCCGGCTGTCCAGAGACCCCCTAATCCAGGACTCCCTCAATCGGTTTTTTATTAAGATCACTTTTCCTAGGTTTTCTTCGGTTAGGTTATTTTACGAACATTCGTTCGTTTGGTTCTGTTGATGAACGATTTCGTTCGTTAGCCTCTATTAGAGGACGTTCGTCCAATATATTTTTCTTTTTTCTATTTATTTTTCACCAAGGACCTATCTGCGATTAATTTTATCGCAGATTAGCCCCTGATCTTCGAACCCTCGCAACTTTTTAACCATTCGTCCAAATCCAGTGAAACCAACACCAAAATCGTTTTCTTGAATCCCTCTTTCCAGTTAATCAACTTGAACATGGTTTGGACAATTTAAAATTTGGTTTCAAGCAGATTTGAATTCGAAGTTCTTTTGGCCGTAGTTTCAGTTCTGTAGCTCCGATTTGATCGATTCTTTTTGCAAATCGAAGCTCTTCAATTGAACTTTAAGATTGGATCTTCTTATTTGAGTTTTAACCTTGCATATATATTCTTGAGTGCTTATGTATTCTATTGTTTGTTTGCGATAGAATTTCTGGACTGCTAAGCGTGCTACTACGAGTCTCTAGGGTTTGCGGATCGTCAGCAAGGTGAGTAACACTTTGATCATACTTCTTTATTACCCAATTTTTATGCATTAGCTACAATCCTCAAACATTGCATGAGTAGGATCTCTTAACATGTGGGTTGCGGAAGTAGATGATGAGGTAGAACCTATTGCCCTTTTATTATCAAACCATTGGGAGTTACTTCTACGTTATGCTCAGGTTGCGATGCTATGCTCGTAGACGTGGTTTGGTTTGAGTGATCTATGACAGATGTGAGATTGTTAATTAATGGTTAACTTAAGGTGACTACTTAAATACACATATGGGTGGATTGGTTGCGGGCACCTGGGGATATACCAGTGTTGTCTTTTGGTTCGCCGCCCAGGCTCAAAGGGATCATAAGATTATTCATGCTAGAAACTTCCGTGTGCAGCCACAAGCTATTATGGGCTCTAGGATGGTTGAGTATGTTGCATGAACTCTTTCAGTGGTAGGCTAGCAAATGTAGGGGCAAGTAGGTGTAAATGTCTACCCAGAGTAAAGAGTTAATGCTTCTGAAAGACTATGTCTCGGTCATCCATTTCCCAAACACCATGTAGAGCGAGAAATCCAACGGAGGAAATCGAGTCTTGTGGGGAAAAGTGCGCAAACCTCTGCAGAGTGTACAAACTAATCATGATTAGCCATATCCCCGGTTATGGACATCTTGAGTATCTGGTTCTTGAATTATCATGTTGATCTCATCACTCTAAATTAATTTGTTGGGTTGTTAACTACTGTTTAATTGGGATTGAGATGGGGTTACTATTATCAACGTTTATCAACTACCATGATAGTTAAATAAAATATATTCCTTTGTTGTAGGAAAAAATTGGCTTTTCGCAAAGAAATTATAACCATAGAGCCTCCACCAGCCATATATGCATGTAGTGATGGCATTTACTTGTTCATTGCTCTATTGTGTTATCTTGCCGGCATATTCGATGTGCTGACCCGTTTCGGGCTGCAACATATCACGTTGCAGACTTTTCAGACGAAGAGTAAGGTGCGCTAGGTCGTTTGTCGTGCACTCAGCTATGCTGCTAGAGTTGATGGACGAACTTTATCTTCCAAGCCTTCAGCTGTTATCTTATTTAGATGGCCTTAAGCCATATTATTGTATTAAGTTCTCTCTTGAGACTATCGGTGTAATAAGTGTGTGATTGCTACTCTGTTATAAATCCTTCGAAGTACCGTGTGTGTCAGCATTACCGATCCAGGGATGACACGTATGCACAAAGATTTGACTATTCGAGGTTAGATCGCTACAAGATGGTATCAGAACACACGCTGACTATAGGACACGACCACTAAGATAAGCCATATGTCACTCTTTTGTACTCATTTATGACTTCTCTCCATTTTCCGCTCTATAGGATGGCGGACTCAAGGAACAAGTTTGCACAACCATATGAAGACACACCTTTTGGGAGACACTTGAAGGAAGTCACTAGGTATCTGAACATTGGAATACCAAGTGAGGGAGTCCTCGATTAGGGGGTGTTCGGATAGCCGGACTATAACCTTTGGCCGGACTGTTGGACTATGAAGATACAAGATTGAAGACTTCGTCTCGTGTCCGGATGGGACTCTACTTGGCATGGAAGGCAAGCTAGGCAATACGGATATGGATATCTCCTCCTTTGTACCGACCTTGTGTAACCCTAGCCCTCTCCGGTGTCTATATAAACCGGAGGGTTTTAGTCCGTAGAACGACAACTACAACATACAATCATACCATAGGCTAGCTTGTAGGGTTTAGCCTCTCTGATCTCGTGGTAGATCTACTCTTGTACTACCCATATCATCAATATTAATCAAGCAGGACATAGGGTTTTACCTCCATCAAGAGGGCCCGAACCTGGGTAAAACATCGTGTCCCCTGCCTCCTGTTACCATCCGGCCTAGACGCACAGTTCGGGACCCCCTACCCGAGATCCGCCGGTTTTCACACTGACATTGGTGCTTTTATTAAGAGTTCCGCTATGCCGTCACCATCAGGAAGGATGCCTTATCCCGTCTTTAAAGACGGCACCGTTGCTAAGGGAGCTTTGGCTGTCGGCCAAACTCTCCGGCTAGGTGGTTTCCTTATGACCGCCTGTTCGGCTGTTGCGCCGACGATGACTTCTCGGGTCATTAAAAACAATCTTCACATCAACTCAAAATTCGCTGAGCAGTTAGATCCAATGGAGCTCTCTTCCCTAAACGAGCTCTTGGATCGCATCGCTGCCCTGGGAGTCGCTACAGACTACGATCAGATTGGGCCTAAACCCGACCTGAGAGAGATCAACTCTCCCCAGGTCACCCATCACGTTGCAGTGGTAGAGGAACAACGCGGCGACCCTTCATCTATCTTAAGGACTAGCTATGTCCGGACTCCCGATCCCTCCAAGCCGGATATCCGCAGAGGGGAGGACGTTACTCAAGACCTGAACCTAGAGTCAGGCGGCGGGCTAGATTCAGTGGAAAACATCCAAGAATCCAAACTTCTGAGTTCAAAAACTCCTTGGCCCCTGAGTCTTATATTGGGTGAGGTTTCGGATTCAGTTCCACCCACCCACCCAAACATAAGTGATCTATCCCAAATTAGGCAAGGGCCCGAAGAAACAGTACACCATTACTGGGCCAGATTCCTCATGGTCATGAACAGGATAAATGATTGCCGTGAGGAAGACTCAATTTCATTCTTTTGTAATAATTTCACGGAGAAGGGAATCCTCAATGCCATAAGTCTCCATGAAATTACACGATTCGCCGACTTGGCGTCCATAGTACGAAAGTACTGTGCGATGGAAAGCGCCTGGAAAACCAAAATAAAATTTTGGGACAATCCGGCCCTGAATACAAACCCAGTCCAAAATAAAAGGGTGCATTATCGCCAGACACCCGGGTTAAACACCAAAAAGAAAAAACCCTCTACAGGGCATGGAACCATACTGGAGGGATGGCTCAATGGACCCTGTAAGATTCACAGTGCAGAGGGCGCCACACCAACCCATAGCCTTAGAGCATGTTGGATACTCCGGCAGGTGGCCAAAAGTGCCGAAGATCTTCTAACCCCAGAAGCCATAGAGCACCAGCCCAGGGATACCAGTACAGTATTAACAGTCTTCGAGACTTTCGCATCAAATAATATGCGAAAACAAACACTCTGCAGCCTTGCCGAAGTCTACCACGTGGAAACAATAAACCCATGGAGTGACACGGCTATTACTTTTAATGCCAGTGACGAACCTAAATCCCGAACAGCCCGAGCACCAGCTGCATTGGTCCTCATTCCAATAGTGGATGGCTTTCAACTCACCAAGGTACTCATGGACGGTGGCAGCGGATTGAACCTCATTTATGAGGAAACCCTTCGAAAGATGGAAATAGACTGGAACCGCATTGAGCGAAGCAGCACAACCTTTAGAGGAATAATACCCAGTCGAGAAGCGCGCTGTACAGGAAAAATCACACTAGATGTGGTGTTCGGCACGCCGGACAATTACAAGTCCGAAGAAGTCACATTCCAAGTGGCCCCGTTCAGTAGCGGATACCAGGCTCTATTAGGGAGGGAGGCGTTTACAATCTTCCAAGCCATACCCCATTACGGGTACATGAAGCTCAAAATGCCCGGGCCCAACGAAATCATCACTCTTGCTAGTGATCCGGACATAGCACTCCGCGCTGAAAATAAGACAGCCGCACTGGCCCTCGAGGCACTTTCCGAAGCCCTAGCGGCCGAGGAACTGACTGCGCTGTGCTCCACGGTGAACAGGGACGACGTGATACTCGATAAAAGATCCAAGTGCACCTCCTTTAAATCGGCGGACGAAATAGTCAAGTTCCAAGTCCATCCAATAGACCCTACAAAAACAGCTTCCATCGGGGCCCAATTAAACCCTGATGTAGACGCCGCACTACGAGAGTTCCTACGCGAGAACTGGGACATTTTTGCCTGGCACCCTCTAGACATGCCAGGAATCCCACGCAGGCTGGCCGAGCACAGCCTAAATATCCTAAAAGGATTCAAGTCAGTCAAGCAGGCTCTTCGGCGTTTCTCCGAACCTAAGAGACAAGCCATGGGAGAGGAACTAGCCAAGTTATTGGAGGCCGGATTCATCAGAGACATAAAACATCCGGACTGGCTAGCAAACCTGGTGATGGTACCAAAGAAGGACAAATCCTGGCGCTTGTGCGTCGATTTTAAGGACCTCAACAAGGCTTGCCCAAAGGATCCCTTCCCCCTCCCTCGCATCGACCAAATTATCGACGCTATCGCAGGACACGATTCATTGTGTTTCCTCGACGCATACTCCGACTACCATCAAATTAAGATGGCAGAGCCAGAACAAGCCGCAACGGCATTCATCACACCATACGGCCCATTCTGCTTCAACACAATGCCCTTCGGGCTCAAAAACGCCGGCGCAACATATCAGCGCATGATTCAGACATGTCTGGCAAACCAGATCGGCAATATAGTGGAGGCATACGTACATGACGTGGTCGTCAAAACCAAGCATGTCAAATCTCTAGTATACGACTTGAGGCTCACATTCGATAACCTCTGAACATACGACATCAAGCTCAACCCGGAAAAATGTGTTTTCGGCGTACCAGTCGGAAAGCTCTTGGGCTTCATTGTATCCAGTAGAGGAATTGAAGCAAATCCAGCCAAGATCCGAGCTCTGTCACAATTGGACATCCCAAAGGACCTCAAACAAATACAAAAATTGACCGAATGCATGGCGGCTCTAAGCCGCTTTATCTCCCGCTTAGGAGAAAAGGCATTACCCCTTTATCGCCTCCTCCGGTGCACCGAACACTTCGAGTGGACGGATGCCGCCACGGTCGGACTCGAAGAAATAAAAGCCATATTGGAAACAAACCCAGTCCTGGCCGCGCCAAACATTGGTGAACCAATGCTATTATACATTGCAGCAACTCATCAAGTTGTAAGCGCAGTGCTCGTCGTCGAACGGGAGACGGACAGACACAAATTCCCCCTTCAAAAGCCGGTTTACTATGTGTCCATTGTCCTTACTCCATGCAAGTCACGGTACCCGCATTATCAAAAGATAGTGTACGCAGTATTTATGGCATCCCGGAAGCTGCGACACTACTTTCAAGAGTGTTCGATAACGGTAGCCTCGGAAGTACCACTTAACGATATTATAAACAACCGCGACGCGACGGGCCGGATTGCCAAATGGGCCATTGAGCTCCTCCCGTTCGACATAACTTACAACCCACGGTGAGCTATTAAGTCGCAAGTTTTGGCCGACTTCGTCGCCGAATGGACGGAAGCCGAACTGCCTAAAGAGTATGACACATATTCCAACTGGATCATGGACTTCGACGGCTCCAAAATGTTGGCTGGTCTGGGAGATGGCGTCGTTTTGACGTCCCCAACAGGAGATGCAGTTCAATACGTACTCCAGATAATGTATACAGACTCCAACAATGTAGCCGAATATGAGGCCCTTCTACATGGTCTCCGGATGGCAGTCTCCATGGGCATTCAACGCCTAGAGGTGTGCGAGGATTCAAACCTCGCGATATCTCAAATAAACGGAGACTTTGATGCCAAGGATCCGAAAATGGTAGCTTATCGCAACGCCGTCCTAAAAATGTCAGCTCAGTTCGAGGGGCTCGAATTTCACCATATAGCCCGGAAAACAATCAGGCAGTAGATGTCCTGGCACGCATCGGCGCAAAACGCGACGCCGTCCCCCCCAACATCTTCTTGGAGAGGCTATTCAAACCATCCGTAGTATGGGAAGGGGAACCCGGAAATAACAGCCTGGACCCAACCGCACTGCCCGACACCGAACATGCTGACATAATTGGAGGCTCTGCCAACGAAATAACATCTTCAGCCCACGTAATAATGGCAGTCATTGCCCCGTGGACATAACCATTCCTAGCCTACCTAACTAGGCAGGAACTTCCAGAGGACCAAAACGGGGCACGCTGCATAGTGCGGCGATCTAAAGCCTATAAAGTCCATGAGGGAGAGCTTTATAAGAAAAGCACCACCGGAGTCCTTCAAAGGTGCATCTCCGAAGAGGAGGGGCGGAATCTTCTGGCGGAAATTCATGCCGGACTCGGCGGTCACCACGCTGCAGCCCGGGCCCTTGTAAGCAAGGCCTTCCGTACAGTCTTTTATTGGCCGACAGCCCGGGCAGATGCTCAGGACATAGTCCAACGTTGTGTTGGTTGCCAGCTTTTTGCAAACCAAAGCCATATGCCACCCACCGCCCTCCATACCATCCCCATCACCTGGCCCTTCGCGGTCTGGGGCTTGACATGGTTGGACCCCTTAAAGGAGGAACCCACAAGCAAAAATACTTACTGGTCATGGTGGATAAGTTCACCAAATGGATAGAATCCAAGCCTGTTAAGACGGTCGAATCCGGACCGGTGATAGACTTCATATCCGGGGTCGTACATCGTTACGGCGTCCCCCACAGCGTCATCACTAATAACGGCACGAACTTTACGGCCGGCGAGGTAAAACTCTGGTGCAAAAACATGGGCATCAAGCTCGATTATGCTTCAGTCTATCACCCACAAACTAACGGTCGGGTCGAGCGAGCAAATGGTCTTATCATGAGCGGCATCAAACCCATATTAGTGCAGTCCCTCAAGGAATCTAACACGCATTGGGTAGAGGAGCTCGAATCCGTACTCTGGGGGCTGCGGACCACACCGAATCATACTACCGGATACACACCATTCTTTATGGTGTACAGCATAGAGGCGGTTCTGCCCCGCGACATAATTCATGACTCACCTCGAGTGCGCATGTACGAAGAAAGAGAAGCCGAGCTCGATCGGCAGGATAGTTTGGACGCCTTGGAGGAGCAGCGTGACGTGGCAAAAGCCCATTCCACATTCTATCAACAGCAGGCTCGAAGAGACCAAAGCAGAGAAGTACGGGTCAAAACCTACAATGTTGGCGAGTTAGTTCTACGCCCGCCGGATAAGAAAAAGGACAAACTCAAGCCCAAATGGGAAGGTCCATTCATCATTGACCAAGTCCAGACTGGTGGAGCGTACCATCTGCAGGATGCATCGGATAACCGACTCGAGCCGAACCCATGGAACCCAGCCCGACTCCGAAGATTCTACGCCTAACGCCGGACTCTGTGTTCGTCTCCTTCCCGTGTCCATTTTTTATACACTATATGTCTTATATTTTTCTCCTTCTCCCTTTCTTTTCTCTCATAGCCTTTAGGGGCCCATTCGTGCCTTGTTTGCACGCAACTGACGCGCTATCTGCGCTCATTATACCTGGGGCTTCTTTAACAGAAGCGTATTAATACAGGCTTTATGCCCAACACATGTGTTATCCTTCCGCATGTACCCTTTATTCATCATTATATGCACCGATATGACTTAAGTTTTGGCCAAGCTGGGTTGCTTGGCTCTTGTATTTATGCCCTACGTTCCCGTTAATTCGGCTAGGGCACAAGGGGAGCACCTCTGTGATTGTTACTGCCGGGTCAGTCGGATGTGTACCTCAGACTGGGTGAAGCCAAAAGCTAGCGTTCTTAAGGGAATATTCGGTCGGTGAACTAAAGATGATTTTTCACTTATTTACTTTTCTGCCCCCAGATGTTTTTTCCTACGTCTCTTCTCGCAGTCCGGACATGCACTTTAGGGCATGCCTCCCAGGGAAAGGAACCCCTAACAGAACTATTCTCCCTGGAAGATGTTTCTTACTAACCATGTAATATAACATAACTAGTTGGGCACTTGTCTGTTCAAGCACTAATGACCCCTACGCCTGGTCTCCATGCATGCCCCGGTTCTTCCATGACCGAGAGGGTATTCGGATACACTCCGGACCGTCGGGTCCTGAGGTTGAAGCAAAAAGGTCTGCCACGACAAACGATCTACAATCCGGCTAGAAGGCATTATACATGTCACTTTAAATTACATAGTCAATTTAACTGGTTGAATTCCTCTTCAATACCATCCAATAGGCTGTCTAGTCTACAGTCCTGTTGGGAATACTTTGCGGCCAATTCTACTTGGCCATACACTAAGCTCATAGGGATCTCATTCCTATCGGGCCCCACAGGTCTGACCTCGGCCATGTGGTTTGGGTCAGCCTTCGTGTACCGCGTCTTCACCATGGCCCAGGCTTCCCTGGCGCCCTGATAGCAGGCCGATATCTTCCATAATCAGAAGCGCCACCGTGCTCCCTTCAGCTTCTCTGCAAGCTCTCCAAGGCCTTCGGGCATGGAGACGGATGGCCACAACGCCTGGGCGACGCCTTGCATCACCTGTCGAACTCGTTCGTGCAGTTGTGAGAGCTCGGGAAGAAGGTCACCCATAGAACCGGGCATTTCCTCTGCAGGAAGACCTGTTAGAATACCTACAGACATAACTCTGTCAGCCAACTTCCTCGACGAACTCTTTTTCAAAGTTCGTTCAACCACTTACTAAATATGTCGCGTCGAAGCCTCCGATTCTCATTAATGGAGTCCGACAGTTGGGCACGAACATCCTTTAGTTCCACGCCTAGCTTGGTGTTGGCATCTAGGAGATCATTCTTCTCCTGCCTCACCCTCGTAAGCACGCTCCCACCAGCCTTTAGCTGGCGTAGGAGCTGTTGCTTATCCGGATTTACTCCAGCGTCATCTGCAATTTTACCGTCAGATCTGCATATACGCCGCACTTTATATGATACTTATCATTTGACGGATATATTACCAGAGGGGGTCTCTTTGGGCTCCCCTGCTGCGGCTAGTGCGGCCTGAAGTTGGGCTTTGCACCCTTCCAGCTCCTGGGACAGTTGGGTATTCTTTTCTGTAAGAACCTGTATAACAAATGATCCTTAAATCAGTTATTCTAACTGTTTCAAGTCTCAGGGGCTACTGATATATATATAATCACCAAATTTTCTCACCCGTATGTCTTTTACATACTGCTCCGTGGCTCTGGCTAGACCATTTTGAGTGGCACGGAGGTATGCATCTCCCGAGTTGAAGGCATCCAATGCCTCTTGGGAGAAACAAGCGTCATGAAGAACAGTCCGGCGACGCTTGTGGTTCATGGCACATTCCACCTCGAAATGGGTGGCGGATAGTCTATCCGCATCCTCTGTCGGTGGAGCGCCCGACGCACGCCTTGTATCCGTTCCCGCCTCCGAATACTGCCTTGGAGCCTGGCTGGTGGAGGCGCGATTAGTAGCCTCTCCGGATATAGTCCGGCGAGCGCTCTTTTTCCTAAAATGAAGGCATGGGTGTTAGTATGCCTCTAGGTATAATGCCTTGGAATAAAAACGGCGCGCCGTACCGCTGCGCCGGTGTCTCAATCCGGACCGCATGTCTCTTCAACCTGCCTAGCCTCGTGGCCCCTTGTTGGCTAGTCGCCGCAGGCTCGACCTTCCGCCTCGAGGACCTCCCCTGCAAAACACGGTTGTTATACGGTAATCAAAAACACGCAAGGACGGATCCCTTTTCAAAGTACTGGGACTTTGGTCTCGGTTACCTGTGAGGCTGGAAGTAGTCCAGGGTAATCGGCCGTAATGGCCACCAAGGCGTTGTCATTACTCAATTGGTAAAATACCCCATCAATTAGCTTCACAGATATGTCCGGATCCTCTTGGGAGGCCGGGTCAAGGGACCGTTCCGGGTCCTCGGGTTGTGAAGGAGGGATGTTTATCTCCCTTACAACCTGGCGCAGCTCCTACGTTGAAATCGCTAGACTGAATACTTAACTATGGGAATGTGAAACGGATGGGCGAGGAAAAGTGTCTGCTTACCCAGCTCGGAGGATTGTACATAGAAAATCCGCCCTGCGGGTTGACGCGGTGGAATTCCTCCTCTTCTCCCTTGTACAAAGTGGATAAGATCTTTATTGATCAGCAACCGATTTCCGCCCTTTGCGGCCGTAGCGGGTGGCATCATCCTCCCTATTGAAATCCCACATGGGGTGGCCTCTATACTGAAGCAGCTGCACCCCCCGCATGATACATGTGGCCATGACCTCGATCATGGTCAATCCGGATCGAGCTAACAAACTTATCTGGCTCATCATGTAAAGAACGTCCCTGTTATCATCCTCCTGGGGGCTCCGTGGACGCCAGCTTTGGCACTTCTTCAAAGGGGCGTTGTCGAACTCAGGGAGGCCGATTCGAATAGGGTCCGGGAGGGGGACGTCTTCTGTATAAAACCATTCTGAAGGCCAGTCTTCGGACGTCTTCTTTGGGGTTCCGGATATATATCCGGTCCCGACAATACACCACACTTCGGCTCCGCCCACTTGATATATTGACCCCTCCTGGAAATGGGGCACCAGGCAGAACAGCTTCTTCCACAGCGCGAAATGAGCCTCACAGCCCAAAAACAGCTCACAAAGGTCTATGAAGCCCGCGATATGCAATATGGAGGCAGGCGTAAAGTTGTGCAACTGGAGGTCGTAGAACTCCAGGAGCCCCCAAAGAAACGGATGAATTGGAAATCCGAGCCCTCTTACCAAATGGGGGACAAGGCTTACCAGCTCTCCCTTGGAGGAACTGGGAAGGCTCTCCGCTTGCTCTCCACCATTATAGGTGGCGAGCCCGGCTCGAACTGGGACCATGTATGCTGGGGGAAGAAATCCCTTGGCCTGAAGCATCACTAATTTGTCATGCGGAATGGAACATCTCTCCCAATCTCCAGGCTTGGGGCTAGGGGAGCGAGAGGAGCAGCTGCGTCGACTGGCCATGTTGGAATGGATCTCTGTCGGATGCGCTCCGATGAAGGCTCGCCGAGAGAGGATGGTGTGATTTGGAACTGAATCCTCGTCTCTTTAATATGCAGCTCATTCGCACAGCTAGGGGGGGTAAAAGAAAAAAACACCCTGACTCTTCACATTCGCTCGACACGTGGAAAGTGGCCATTATTGGGCGTGGAAGCCAAGCAGCGCAACATTCACAAGAACCCGGACACTATTTAAACAGGTACAAAGAATTTGAAGAGGAACCCGCCTTGCAATGCCGAAGACAATCTGCGCGCCGGACTCATCATCATTAAAGCCTTGTTCGGGGGCTACTGAGGGAGTCCTGGATTAGGGGGTGTCCGGATAGCCGGACTATAACCTTTGGCTGGACTGTTGGACTATGAAGATACAAGATTGAAGACTTCGTCTCGTGTCCGGATGGGACTCTACTTGGTGTGGAAGGCAAGGTAGGCAATACGGATATGGATATCTCCTCCTTTGTAACCGACCTTGTGTAACCCTAGTCCTCTTCGGTGTCTATATAAACCAGAGGGTTTTAGTCCGTAGAACGACAACTATAACATACAATCATACCATAGGCTAGCTTCTAGGGTTTAGCCTCTCTTATCTCATGGTAGATCTACTCTTGTACTACCCATATCATCAATATTAATCAAGTAGGACGTAGGGTTTTACCTCCATCAAGAGGTCCCGAACCTAGGTAAAATATCGTGTCCCCTGCCTCCTGTTACCATCCGGCCTAGACGCACAGTTCGGGACCCCCCACCCGAGATCCGCCGGTTTTGACACCGACACCAAGCTTCACCGGGACCTACACCGCCACTTTACCAGAAGAGGAGCGTTGGATGAATTGAGTTCAATTTCTAGGAAGGACATTCACGCCAGTTACTGAGCCCATAGAGTTTTCCTTTGATGCACCAACCTGGAGTTTAGGAAAGAGCATGGCAGCTCACATCGCCATGGGACGCATCAGCGAAGTTTATCAGAAGGATCTTAAGGACACCATCTACCAGATATGTGGGCAGCGAGATGAGCAATGGGAGATGATCTGCACCAAGAGGGACATGTCCATTGCATCTTTCATCCAGGAGTTAAACCAGCACATTTGTCGCCAGGAGAACCAGATGTGCGCAAGCATGATAGATCCGAAGAAGTTGATGACTAGGAACATGGAGCTCGAAGAGGAACTTAAGTCTACATGCGACGAATATGAGGAGCAAATCACAATACTAGTGGAGAAGAATGATGAGCTGACGAGGAAGCTAGGAGTATTCATGGGAGACCCCGTGCCAGGAGGAGATGACTGATACGTCTCCAATGTATCTATAATTTTTGATTGTTCCATGCTATTATATTATCTGTTTTGGATGTTAATTGGCTTTATTTTACACATTATATTATTTTTGGGACTAAACTACTAACCCAAGGCCCAGTGCAAATTGTTGTTTTTTTTGCCTATTTCAGTGTTTCGCAGAAAAGGAATATCAAACAGAATCCAGACGGAATGAAATCTTCGGGAGAGTTATTTTTGGAACAAACGTGATCCAAAGGACATGGAGTGGACGTCAAGAAACAAACAAGGAGTCCACGAGGCAGGGGCGCGCCCTCCCCCTCATGGGCCCCTCGTGGGTCAACCGACCTACTTCTTCCTCCTATATATACTCATATACCCTGAAAACAACCAGGAGCACCACGAAACCCTATTTCCACCGCCGCAACCTTCTCTACCCAAGAGATCCCATCTTGGGGCCTTTTCTGGAGCTCCACCGGAGGGGGAATCGATCACCAAGGGCCTCTACATCAACTCCATGGCCTCTCCGGTGATGTGTGAGTAGTTTACTTCAGACCTTCGGGTCCATAGTTATTAGCTAGATGGATTCTTCTCTCTCTTTGGATCTGAATACAAAGTTCTCCTCGATCTTCTTGGAGAACTATTCGATGTAACTCTTTTTGCGGTGTGTTTGTCGAGATCCGATGAATTGTGGGTTTATGATCAAGTCTATCTATGAACAATATTTGATTCTTATCTGAAATCTTTTATGTATGATTGGTTATCTTTGCAAGTCTCTTCGAATTATCTGTTTGGTTTGGCCTACTAGATTGATCTTTCTTGCAATGGGAGAAGTGCTTAGCTTTGGGTTCAATCTTGCGGTGCTCGATCCCAGTGATAGAAAGGGAAACAACACATATTGTATTGTTGCCATTGGGGATAAAAAGATGGGGTTTATATCATATTGCTTGAGTTTATCCCTCTACATCATGTCATCTTGCCTAATGTGTTACTCTGTACTTATGAACTTAATACTCTAGATGCATGCTGGATAGCGGTCGATGTGTGGAGTAATAGTAGTAGATGAAGGCAGGAGTCGGTGTTCTTGTCACAGACGTGATGCCTATATACATGATCATGCCTATATATTCTCATAATTATTTGCTTTTCTATCAATTGCTCGATAGTAATTTGATCACCCACCGTAATACTTATGCTATCTTGAGAGAAGTCACTAGTGAAACCTATGGCCCCTGGGTCTATCTTTTATCATATAAGACTCCAATCTATTTTATTTTGCAATCTTTAGTTTCAATCTTTATCATAAAAATACCAAAAATATTTATCTTATTATTATCTGTATCAGATCTCACTCTCATAAGTGACCATGAAGGGATTAACAACCCCTTTATCGCGTTGGTTGCGTGGTTCTTATTTGTTTGTGTAGGTACGAGGGACTTGCGTGTGGCCTCCTACTGGATTGATACCTTGGTTCTCAAAAACTGAGGGAAATACTTACGCTACTTTGCTGCATCGCCCTTTCCTCTTCAAGGGAAAACCAACACAGTGCTCAAGAGGTAGCAAGAAGGATTTCTGGCGCCGTTGCCAGGGAGTTTATGCACAAGTCAAGACATACCAAGTACCCATCACAAACTCTTATCCCTCGCATTACATTATTTTCCATTTGCCTCTCATTTTCCTCTCTCCCACTTCACCCTTGACGTTTTATTCGCCCTCTTCTTCCGTTCCCCTTCTCTTCTCTAGTTCATCTCTTTTTGCTTACTTTTGTGTGCTCGTTCTTTTTTCAATTTGTTGCTATCATGTCTGAAACTGGGGATGTTATCATTGATAAGGATAATAATATGGAAAACTTTGATGCTCTTGATGATTCTCCTGAAAATCCTACTATTTTACACACTAAAAAGTTTCAGATTGGTAGCGGTAATATTATTGGGAAGGGAGTTATTCAAGATTTCTTTACCTGTGCCGGTGCTTTACCCACCATGAGCGGGTCTATTCTTCATAAAACTAGTAGTCTCACGGATGCTATATCTTTACTCATAGTTGAACTTGAAAGACAATTTTTACATATGCATCCTTCCATACAAAGGATTTTCCTAGAATTTTCTAATATTGAGCATTCTTCTGTTAAGCGAGCAGCGACCATCTTTTTAGCTCATGAGTTCAGTTTTATAATGAAAGAGGCCAATGAAATTTTCGTGCATTATAGGGTGGATACAGGACGTCCTCCCATAGAGGCAAATCCTTTTTTATCAAGAATACATTATGCATTTACGATCTTTAGATCATGTTGCTTTTAATGAAAACCTTAGAAAAAAGGTTCCTACCGATGTTCTTGTTAACAGGATCTCTGAACTTAATGATAATTTTGCTATCCAGAACAATGGGTTATGTTTTTCCCTTGAACAAAGGCTCATGACTTTTTGCCAAAACAATGCTCATAATCTCTGCACCAATACCTCCCGAGCTTGATCTTCGAGACTTTTGTCCCATTAAATTTAGCCCTTTTGATTACTTTTTCTTACCACAAAGAAAGCTTGATGCTGAACATAGGGAGTATGAAATGCGTTTTCGCGATTTACCTTATCATTATCATGGCAATACCTAGATCTATCCTTGCCTTTATGCCTTGCTAGGGGCGTTAAACGACAGTGCTTGTTGGGATGCAACCCAATTTTATTTTTGTTTATTGCTTTTTGATTCTGTTTAATAATAAATAATTCATCTAGCCTCTGGTTAGGTGTGGTTTTATGCTTTTAATTAGTGTTTGTGCCAAGTAGAACCTTTGGGAAGACTTGGGGAAAGCCTTCGCGATCTTGCTGTAAAAAACAGAAACTTTAGCGCTCACGAGAATTGCTGCCATTTTTTACTGGAGAGTCCTATTTAGTTAATTACTTTTGCAGATGATTAATAGATAAATTACTCACGCCCAGAAATTTATTTTAGTATTTTTGGGGTTCCAGAAGTATTCGAAACCTACATATTACTACAGACTGTTCTGTTTTTGACAGATTCTGTTTTTCGTGTGTTGTTTGCTTATTTTGATGAATCTATGGTTAGTAATAGAGTTTATGAACCATAGAAAAGTTGGAATACAGTAGGTTTAACACCAATATAAATAAAGAATGAGTTCATTACAGTGCCTTAAGTGGTGGTTTGTTTTCTTTTACTAACGGAGCTCACGAGATTCTCTTTTAAGTTTTGTGTTGTGAAGTTTTCAAGTTTTGGGTAAAGATTTGATGGATTATGGAACAAGGAGTGGAAGAGCCTAAGATTGGGGATGCCCAAGGCACCCCAAGGTAAAATCCAAGGATAACCAAAAGCCTAAGCTTGGGGATGCCTCGGAAGGCATCCCCTCTTTCGTCTTCATCCATCGGTAACTTTACTTGGAGCTATATTTTTATTCACCACATGATATGTGTTTTGCTTGGAGCGTCTTGTATGATTTGAGTGTTTGCTTTTTAGTTTACCACAATCATCCTTGCTGTACACACCTTTTGGGAGAGACACACATGAATTGTAATTTATTAGAATACTCTATGTGCTTCACTTATATCTTTTGAGCTAGATAATTTTGCTCTAGTGCTTCGCTTATATCTTTTAGAGCACGGCGGTGGTTTTATTTTATAGAAATTATTGATATATCATGCTTAACTTACATTATTTTGAGAGTCCCTTAAAACAGCATGGTAATTTGCTTTGGTTATGAATTTAGTCCTAATATGATAGGCATCCAAGATCGGTATAATAAAAACTATCATAAAAAGTGCATTGAATACTATGAGAAGTTTGATACTTGATGATTGTCTTGAGATATGGAGATGGTGATATTAGAGTCATGCTAGTTGAGTAGTTGTGAATTTGAAAAATACTTGTTCTAAAGTTTGTGATTCTCGTAGCATGCACGTATGGTGAACCGTTATGTGATGAAGTCGGAGCATGATTTATTTATTGATTGTCTTCCTTATGAGTGGCGGTCGGGGACGAGCGATGGTCTTTTCCTACCAATCTATCCCCCTAGGAGCATACGCATAGTACTTTGTTTCGATAACTAATAAATTTTTGCAATAAGTATGTGAGTTCTTTATGAATAATGTTGAGTCCATGGATTATGCACACTCTCACCCTTCCACCATTGCTAGCCTCTCTAGTATCGTGAAACTTTCGCTAGTACCATAAACCCACCATTTACCTTCCTCAAAACAGCCACCATACCTACCTATTATGGCATTTCCATAGCCATTCTGAGATATATTGCCATGCAACTTTCCACTGGTCCGTTTGTTATGACACGCTTCATCATTGTCATATTGCTTTGCATGATCATGTAGTTGACATCGTATTTGTGGCAAAGCCACCGTTCATAATTATTTCATACATGTCACTCATGAGTCATTGCATATCCCGGTAAACTGCAGGAGGCATTCACATAGGGTCATATTTTGTTCTAAGTATCGAGTTGTAATTCTTGAGTTGTAAGTAAATAAAGTGTGATGATCATCATTATTAGAGCATTATCCCAAGTGAGGAAAGGATGATGGAGACTATGATTCCCCCACAAGTCGGGATGATACTCCGGACGAAAAAAAGAGGCCATAAAAAAGGAGAAAATAAGGTCCAAATAAAAAGATGAGAGAAAAAGAGAGAAGGGACAATGTTACCATCCTTTTTCCACACTTGTGCTTCAAAGTAGCACCATGATCTTCATGATAGAGATCTCATATGTTATCAGTTTCATATACTAGTGGGAATTTTACATTATAGAACATGGCTTGCATATTCCAATGATGGGCTTCCTCAAAATGCCCTAGGTCTTCGTGAGCGAGCAAGTTGGATGCGCACCCACTTAGTTTCTTTTTGAGCTTTCATACACTTATAGCACTAGTGCATCCATTGCATGGCAATCCCTACTCACTCACATTGATATCTATTGATGGGCATCTCCATAGCACATTGATAAGCCTAGTTGATGTGAGACTATCTGCTCCCTTTTTGTCTTCACCACAACCACCATTCTATTCCACACATAGTGTTATGTCCATGGCTCACGCTCATGTATTGCGTGAAGATTGAAAAAGTTTGAGAACATCAAAAGTATGAAACAATTGCTTGGCTTGTCATCGGGGTTGTGCATGATTTAAATACTTTGTGTGCTTAAGATAGAGCATAGCCAGACCATATGATTTTGTAGGGATAACTTTCTTTGGTCATGTTATTTTGAGAAGACATAATTACTTAGTTAGTATGCTTGAAGTATTATTATTTCTATGTCAATATTAGACTTTTGTATTGAATATTTCGAATCTGAATATTCATGCCACAATAAATAGAATTACATTGAGAATTATGTTAGGTAGCATTCCACATCAAAAATTCTGTTTTTTATCATTTCCCTACTCGAGGACGAGCAGGAATTAAGATTGGGGATGCTTGATACGTCTCCAACGTATCTATAATTTTTGATTGTTCCATGCTATTATATTATATGTTTTGGATGTTAATGGTCTTTATTTTACACTTTTATATTATTTTTGGAACTAACCTACGAACCCAAGGCCCAGTGCTAATTGCTGTTCTTTTGCCTATTTCAGTGTTTTGCAGAAAAGGAATATCAAACAGAATCCAAACGGAATGAAACCGTCGGGAGAGTTATTTTTGGAACAAACGTGATCCAGTGGACTTGGAGTGGACGTCAAGAAACAAACAAGGAGTCCACAAGGCAGGGGGCGCGCCTACCCCCCTGGGCGCGCCCTCCCCCCTCGTGGCTCAACCGACCTACTTCTTCCACCTATATATACTCATATACTATGAAAACAACCAAGAGCACCACAAAACCCTATTTCCACCGCCGCAACCTTCTGTACCCAAGAGATCCCATCTTGGGGCCTTTTCCGGAGCTCCACCGGAGGCGGGATCGATCACGGAGGGCCTCTACATCAACTCCATGGCCTCTCCGGTGATGTGTGAGTAGTTTACTTCAGACCTTCGGGTCCATAGTTATTAGCTAGATGACTTCTTCTCTCTCTTTGGATCTCAATACAAAGTTCTCCTCGATCTTCTTGGAGATCTTTTTGATGTAACTCTTTTTACGGTGTGTTTGTCGAGATCCGATGAATTGTGGGTTTATGATCAAGTCTATCTATGAACAATATTTGATTCTTCTCTGAAATCTTTTATGTATGATTGGTTATCTTTGCAAGTCTCTTCGAATTATCAGTTTGGTTTGGCCTACTAGATCGATCTTTCTTGCAATGGGAGAAGTGCTTAGCTTTGGGTTCAACCTTGCGGTGCTCGATCCCAGTGACAGAAAGGGAAACGACACATATTGTATTGTGCCATCGAGGATAAAAAGATGGGGTTTATATCACATTTCATGAGTTTATCCCTCTACGTCATGTCATCTTGCCTAATGCGTTACTCTGTTCTTATGAACTTAATACTCTAGATGCATGCTGGATAGCGGTCGATGTGTGGAGTAATAGTAGTAGATGCAGGCAGGAGTCGGTCTACTTGTCGCGGACATGATGCCTATATACATGATCATGCCTAGATATTGTCATAATTATTCGCTTTTCAATCAATTGCTCGATAGTAATTTGTTCACCCACCGTAATACTTATGCTATCTTGAGAGAATCCACTAGTGAAACCTATGGCCCCGGGTCTATATTTTATCATATAAGTTTTCAATCTATTTTATTTTGCAATGTTTACTTTCAATATTTATCATAAAAATACCAAAAATATTTATCTTATTATTATTATCTCTATGAGATCTCACTCTCGTAAGTGACCGTGAAGGGAGTGACAACCCCTTTATCCCGTTGGTTGCGAGGTTCTTATTTGTTTGTGTAGGTATGAGGGACTTGCGTGTGGCCTCCTACTGGATTGATACCTTGGTTCTGAAAAACTGAGGGAAATACTTATGCTACTTTGCTGCATCACCCTTTCCTCTTCAAGGGAAAAGCAACATAGTGCTCAATAGGTAGCAATGACGACCATCCCAAGGACTACATCATCATCGACGACACTGACTCCGACCCCGAGAGTAGTGATGATGACTATGAAGATGAAGCTGGAGCGGATATCATGGAGTCTTCCACCGATCAAATTTCTAGTCGACCACCACATTATCAATAGTATTCCCCCATGTATATAGTAGTAGTTCGAGCACTTTTTTAATGGTAGTTAGATCGTTTGTATGCCCTTGTTTGAATTGAGTGGTGTGATATGAATGTGTTTGTCTCATGTGCATATGGGTAGTGCCTTCTCACTAGACCTCACTCTATTCTAATCTCTCCCCTCTAAACCCATCAGATGCCTCCGAGACGTGACCCCGGATTTGTCTTTCCACCGGAGCTCACTCAGTTGATCCAACAGCAGAATGCTTTGATGCAGCTACTAGTCCAGAACCAAGGCAACAACAACAGCAACAACAACCCACCGCCACCACCACCAGTTGACAACTTAGCCCATTTTCTGAGGTTGCAACCGCCGGTGTTTTCCAGTAGCATCGAGCCAATAGTTGCTAATTACTGGATCCATATGATTGGAAGGGAGTTGACCATGATAGGTTGCACAGATGCAGAGAAGGTGTGTTTTGCCGCACATCAATTGGATGGACCCGCATCCTCATGGTGGGAGAATTACACATCCACTTTTCCCATAGTTAATGTCACATGGGATCAGTTTCGGCAAGCATTCCGCACAGCCCATGTCTCTACGGGAGCAATGAATATGAAGAAGCGTGAGTTTCGCAACTTACGCCAGGGAAACCGTACTGTGGGGCAGTACGTGGATGAGTTTAGCAAGTTAGCCCGTTATGCCCCAGATGATGTGGCCAGAGATGCCGCGAAGCAGGAGAAGTTTATGGAAGGGATGAATGATGAGATGAGTATGCAGTTAATGGTGGCAACATTTAACAACTATCAGGAGTTGGTAGACAAGGCTCTTATGATTGAAGGGAAGCAGCAGCAGATTGAGAGCCGCAAAAGGAAGTGACAAGGGAAGTACAATTCAGGAGCTCAGTAGAAGCCTCGTTTTACCCCGAACTCGGGAGGATATACCCATAACCATGGAGGCCACATGCACAATAGAGGAAGTTCGCATAACCACAGTGGCCCCAAGAATGGAAATGGGAATGGAGCAGGTAGCAATCAGAACCGTTCTAACCCATCCACACCCGCCAAGAAGGACCAAAGTCACATTACTTGATTCAAGTGTGGGAAGACTGGACATTATGCCAATGAGTGTCCTAAAGCAAAGAATGGAAATGGCAACGGAAGCTCTGGGAAGAAGCTCAACCCTTTCAACAGGGGACAAGTGAACCACGTGAACGTGGAGGAGGTTGAAGAGCAGCCAGATGCAGTTATAGGTAAGTTTTTGGTTAATTCATTTATTGTAATCATTCTTTTTGATACTGGTGCATCGCAATACATATCAAGGGGATTTGTGGACAAATATAAGTTGCCCACCAAAGTTCTTAGGACACCTATGTTAGTAAGCTCGCCAGGAGCGGAGTATATGGCAAGCCAAGGATGTTTTTAGGTACCATTGACCATAGGTAGGCATGTTTTCCCCTCAGACTTAATAATTCTGGAGTCGCAGTGATTGGATGTGATTTTAGGAATGGATTGGCTATCGATGTATGGAGGAAACATCGATTCCACCAGTAAGTCAATTCTGCTCACCACCCCGGAGGGAAAAAGGATTAAGTATGTATCTAGGCATCCGCCTAGGAGGACGCAAGTAAATTCCCTCTCGGGAATTGTTCAGGAGGAAGTGCCTATAGTGAAGGATTACACGGATGTATTTCCAGAGGAACTACCAGGAATGCCGCCGGATCGAGACATTGAGTTTTTGATAGAGCTGTTCCCAGGCACCTGACCAATATCGAAGAGACCATACCAGATGCCCACAAATGATCTGGAGGAGATTAAGAAGCAGATGTAGGAGTTATTGGAGAAATGATACATTTGACGAAGTTCATCTCCATGGGGAGCCCCAGTGCTCTTGGTTGAGAAGAAGGATGGATCTTGGAGAATCATTGTTGATTATCGTGCGTTGAATGAAGTAACGATCAAGAACAAGTACCCACTGCCGATGATCAATGGTTTGTTTGACCAGCTACAAGGAGCTAAAGTATTCTCCAAGATCAATCTGCGATCAGGATACCACCAGGTGAAGATCCAAGAACATGATATACCTAAGACAACCTTCACCACAAGGTACAGGCTATATGAGTATATGGTTATGTAATTTGGATTGACAAATGCCCCTGCCTATTTCATGAGTATGATGAATAAGGTGTTCATGGAGTTTTTGAATAAGTTTGTAGTGGTGTTCATTGATGATATTTTGGTATACTCGTAGAATGAAGAGGAACACAAGGAGCATTTGCGTTTAGTTCTCGAGAAGCTCAGAGAACATCAGTCGTATGCTAAGTTCAGAAAATGTGAGTTTTGGTTGAAGGAAGTGGGATTTCTTGGACATGTTATATCAGGAGAAGGTATAGTAGTAGACCCTACCAAGGTTCAGTCAGTCACTAATTGGCTAGCACCCACCTCAGTAGGAGAGATCCGCAGTTTTCTGGGACTCGCGAGATACTAACAGAGATTCATTGAGAATTTTTCCAAGATTGTGAAGCCTATGACGGAGTTTTTGAAGAAGGACACCAAGTTCAAATGGACAAATGAATGTGAGGCAAGTTTTCAGGAGTTGAAGAAACGTTTGGTTACAACCCCAGTGCTGATTCCACCGGATATATGCAAGGATTTCCAAGTGTATTGCGACGCTTCTTGCTTAGGACTTGGAGGTGTACTTATGCAAGATGGTAAATTTGTTTCATACGCCTCACGTCAGCTTCGACCGCATGAGTTGAATTATGCCACGCATGACTTGGAGTTAGCAGCTGTAGTTCATGCACTCAAGACTTGGAGACACTTTCTTATTGTAAATCGATGTGATGTGTACACGAATCACAAAAGTTTGAAGTACATTTTCACACAAAAGGAGCTGAATCTCAGGCAAAGGAGATGGTTGGAGCTTATAAAAGATTATGATATGAAGTTGCACTATCATCCAGGCAAGGCCAATGTCGTAGCAGACGCTTTGAGCTGGATGAGTTATGCCAATACCCTTATGAGTGGAGGATTACCAAAGGAGTTAGCCGAAGATCTCAGGGAGCTTCGTTTGGAGATAGTCCCTAGAGGTTTTGTTGCAGCAATGGAGGTTCATTCAACATTATTGGGAAAGATTCGAGAAGCTCAGAAGGATGACAAGGAAATTGCTAATGTAAGGGAGAAAATGAGCAAAGGAAAAGCCAAAGGTTTTCGTGAGGATGAGCACGACACTTTGTGGTTTGAGGACCGTGTTTATGTACCCAATATTGCATAGATCAGGAAGTTAATACTTCAGGAAGCTCATGACTTGCCATACTCGATACACCCGGGAAATAACAAGATGTATTTGGATTTAAAGGAGCGTTTCTGATGGACTGGTATGAAGAAGGATATCGCAGAGTATGTAGCCGTATGTGATGTATGTCAGAGAGTGAAGGCAGAACATCAGAAACCAGCAGGATTACTGCAGCCTATGCCGATACCCGAATGGAAGTGGGACAAGCTTGGCATGGATTTCATCACCGGATTACCTAGGACCCAGTCAGGATATGATTCTAATTGGGTAGTAGTGGATCGTTTGACCAAAGTGGCTCACTTTATCCCAGTGATAACAAACTATGCAAGTGCGAAGTTGGCCAAGATATATATGACCAGGATCGTATGTCTGCGTGTAGTTCCAAGGACCATCATATCAGATAGAGGAACATAGTTTACTTCAAAGTTTTGGCATCAGCTGCACCAGACTTTGGGTACCAGGTTAGAGTTCAGTACAGCCTTTCGTCCGTAGACAAATGGACAGACTGAGAGAGTCAATCAGATTCTGGAGGACATGTTGAGAGCTTGTGTTCTAGATTATGGATCTAGCTGGGATGATAATTTGCCTTACGCGGAGTTCTCATACAACAACAGTTACCAAGCCAGTTTGAAGATGGCACCTTTTCAAGCCCTGTATGGAAGGAGGTGCAGGACACCATTGATGTGGGATGAAGTTGGAGACTGTCAGTTGACCGAATTTGATCAAAGAATCCGAAGAGAAGGTTAAGTTGATTCGCGATAGACTGAAGGTAGCTCAGTCCAGGCAGAAGAGTTATGCAGACTCAAAACGTAAGGAGGTAGTTTAAGAAATCGGAGAAAGAGCATATATTCGGGTGTCATCTCTCCGAGGAGTTAAACGTTTTGGAGTTAAGGGAAAGTTAGCCCCGAGATTTGTAGGACCATACCAAGTTTTGGAACGTATGGGAGAAGTTGCCTACAAGTTGGAGTTACCCGAAGGACTGTTAGGATTTCATGATGTGTTTCACGTTTCCCAATTGAAGAAGTGGCATGCAGAGATGGCTGATATTCCTCTGAGAGATACAGTGCCCCTGGAAGCAATTCAGTTGGATAGTGATTTGACCTACGAGGAGAAACCTGTTAAGATTCTCGAGTTTGCCAGCCGAGTTACGTGCGGCAAGGTTATCAAGTTTTGCAAAGTTCAGTGGAGCCACCGTACTGAGGATGAAGCCATCTGGGAACGAGAGGATGATCTACGGAAAGACCACTCACACCTATTTTCTAGCCAACCCGAATCTCGAGGGCGAGATTCATCTTAAGGGGGGGGTAGGTTGTAACATCTGAAATTTTCAATTTGGAACTTGACCTGAGAATGAGATATGTGCAGCTCCAATCGGGATTCTCGGCGCATCGGGTGGCTTTGCTGGTTTAGTTTTACCATTGTCAAGATGTCTTGTAACCGGGATTCCGAGTCTGATTGGGTCTTCCTGGGAGAAGGAATATCCTTTGTTGACCGTGAGAGCTTGTGATGGGCTAAGTTGGGACACCCCTGCAGGGATTTGAACCTTCGAAAGTCGTGCCCACGGTTATGGGTAGATGGGAATTTGTTAATATCCGGTTGTAGAAAAACCTGAAACTTAACTTAATTAAAATGCATCAACCGCGTGTGTAGCCGTGATGGTCTCTTTCCGGTGCAGTTCGGGAAGTGAACACGGTATTGGAGTTATGTTTGACGTAGGTTGTTCTAGGATCACTTCTTGATCATAGATTCTCGAACGTGATTTGCCTTCTCTTCTCGCTCTCATTTGCATATGTTAGCCACCATATATGCTAGTGCTTGCTGCAGCTCCACCTCATACCTCTTACCTACCCATAAGCTTAAATAGTCTTGATCGTGAGGGTGTGAGATTGCTGAATCCCCGTGACTCATAGATACTTCCAAAACCAGCTTGCAGGTGCCGTTGAACCGTGCAGATGACGCAACCAAGATTAAGGAGGAGCTCGATGAAGATCGTGTTCGCTATGTTGTTCCGTTTCTAGTTGATCAGTAGTGGAGCCTAGTTGGGACGATCGGGGATCTGTGTAGCATTTGGGGTAGTCTTCTTTTATTTTGGTTCCGTAGTCGGAACTTGAGTGTATTTGGATGAATGTAATGCTTTATTCATGTATTGTGTGAAGTGGGGATTGTAAGCCAACTATGTTTCTCTTTCCCTTATGTATTACATGGGTTGTGTGAAGATTACCTCACTTGCGACATTGCTTTCAATGCGGTTATGCCTCTAACTTGTGCTTCGACACGTGGGAGATATAGCCGCATCGAGGGCGTTACAAGTTGGTAATCAGAGCCTTCCCCGACTTTAGGAGCCCCCTGCTTGATCGAATCGTTGGCGTTATTGAGTCTAGAAAAATGTTTTGTGTCATTTAGGAATTATATATATCGGAGAGTTAGGAATTCTTTTTACTCCTCAGTCCCTTCGTTGCTTTGGTTAGGCATCCTGGCATAGAGTTTTGACTCTTCTCTTCTCAAATTTCACTAAAAAAAATTTAGGATCACGCGGGTATCTTGGAATCGTTCTGATGGTTTTGTGACGAGAACATTGTTCTTGGTGCCTCCTGACATTTAGGGGTTGTGGCAGTGTCCCGGGGAGTTGAGCTCCGAGGTGTTGTCGTCACAATTTTATCGTTGCAATTCTGGAATACCTGAGTTTCACCGACATCGAAAATCTCTTTTATGCAGTTGTTGGTGAGATAACCTCGATGCCACCCAGTACTGGGGCGGGAGTTCGAGAGTATTGCCATAACTCGTATAACGGATTCTTTTCGAAGGTTGAGGTAAACAATTTCCGAAGGTTTCTTGGTTATGTGTTGAATGATGGATACAGCTGGATGTAGGATTTGCTAGCTTTGGGTGAGATATTATGCTTCCCCTGTATCCCCAACACCTGATTGCATAACCGGAAAGTTTCGAGAGTTTATAAGTGGGAATTCAAGTAGCTCTTAGGATATCTTTCCGACAGATGTATGATATGAAATTGGGGTTTGAAGTCTAGTGGTCCGCCTATCCACGGTTGGTTTTACAGTGGTCTCGTTGTGTCTTAAAGAGTCCTTGGCTATGCTGACTCGGGGACGCTTCGTATGTCATATGCACTGCATTGTACATGATGGTGTTGTACGATCAAGCCCGTGTAGGCCCCACCACGTAAACTTCGGACGAAATCTCTATCATATGTTTGTTCCGGCTTATTTTGCAAGCCAATCCTTTGTTTGTTTTGAGTTGTGGTATTCGAGTTGCTTCAGTGTCAAATGTTGATTACATACCTTTCCTAAGCGGTGTTCTCATACTCTGATGTGAATTCCAATCCTTCTTGATAATCGAGATTGTCATGTCAATCCCTTTCAACCGGTGTGTTTTTCTCTTCAAGCGGATCCGTTCATTTTCAACATCCGCAAGATCACCTCTTGGTTTTGCCAACGTTGTTCGTTTCATCTGTCCTCAAGTTGCCTTTCTTTTTCCCGCCCTCCCACCCTTGTTTTTCTTGAAAGATTCAGATTTCTTGATTGAGTATCCATCTTATTGATGTGAAGTCTCTCCATTCTTTTCCTTCAATGTTCTTACCCGGTGATTCTCATGAAGATGTTCTACTAGTTCATCATTCTTCATTCTTTTCTTCTACGGTGGATTCAATTCAAGATTTTGGTGTTGATCATATCCCTTTTTCCTTGTTTTCAAATGCCTTCTCATGCCGGTGCACCTTATATTCAGTCACTTCTCGCTATTCAATTGTTCCGGAGTGCTGAAGATATCTCAAGGTTGTTATCTCATTCTAGCCTTTTAATTCAACCGGTGCAATCTATCTTCCAAGCGTCCTCCTTAACGGTGTTTCTTTTCAGTGGGCCCTAACCCACAGGTCTTTTCCCAGGATCTTACCTGACTCTTCTATTTTTCCGGAGCTATTCTCAAATTCTTTTCAAAGTGTGACGTAAGAATGAATTATCATCAGTCATATGTGTTTCTCCAAGATCTTTCAAATTCTTTTCACCGTTGTCTCAACCTTTCTATTCGTCTTCCCGGAGTATCTCAACAACTCATGGTGGTGTTTCTCATCGGTATTTCCAACTTTTGAAGACCAAAGAACAAGTGTTTCCTCTAAATCTTTCTCCATTCTCTTAGAGACCCGTGGTTGTAGCTTCATGCCATCCTCTCATAATTGTTTTCGATTGTGACAATTCTTTTCACCCATCCGGAGCATTTCATGAGTTGTTTCCATTTATTTCCTCCGAAGGTCATCTTTTCAAATATTATTCATTCCAGCTTTCAACTATCGTTCTCCAAATCTTACTGGTGCATCATGCAAGTTTTTATCTATTCAACTCACGATCTCTTCGTTCACTTGTATCTAAATTCTCTCAAGCATCTTCATTCATTTGCTCATTCTTCCCGGTATTTCGCTATCTTTCCTTTGATCGTTTTCAATTATTTCGGTGGTTTGTTCAAGATTCCTCTTTATACGTTATCATATCAATTCATTCGTTCTTTCCAATCCTACCGGTGGTTCATTGAAGACTTTCTCAAGTTTGCGCTATATCTCTCTTAATCCTTTCTACGAGAATAAGTAGTATGCCAAATTCGTTGCTTGCCATGAATTTAATTGGTGAAGGATAAGCATAATGTAATTCGTATTCTTGTTTCATCGACTAAATTCAATTCCTTATTCTGGAGGTTCATCTAAATTCTTGATTTCTTTTGTTCATCTTTCTTTTCTGGTGTTCCAAGTTCCCACTGTATCTCGTTGCAAAGCTTCATCCAATCACTGCAAGGCTTCACCTTGTGTTTTCAACCTTCTCTTTCCTTTTGTTTGGTCATTCTTTCATTACCGGAGTTCTTCATGGAGGTTCTACATGATGGTTCATCAAGGATTTAATTCCTTCTCGAAGTGTTCATAAAGATTCTTTTCAGAGGAGCTCATGCATTCTTCATCTTGCAATCCGGAGTGCAATTCTTTCTACCGTATCATTGGAGGTGGTATTATGTCATTCTTGATAATTTGAGTTCATGTTTCATGTACACATGTTGTTAAGAATGAGGTATTTTAAATCCATCAATTCTCTTCATTGGAGTATATTGGGTTATATTTCACCTAAAGCATTCCCTAAGGATTGTCTCTATTTATGGTGCTCATAAATGACCCAAGTTCTTCTTTTATCCTCCCGGTGATTCAGTTTCCCGTCTCCTTGTTGATATGTATCCAATATTGTTCCCGTTAGTGGCAGGTTGTCACCTCATAATTTTGAGAAGTTTCTCATAAGCCCACTACGAGCTTACTCATTTGGTTGTTGTTTTTCCAACAACTCCGTTCTAGAATTTGTTGTAAGCGTGCTCTCTCAAGATCTTGTTTCCCCTCCATTCATCCCATTCCACTAATTCGTTTCTTTTGGAGCCATGGTGATGTTTCTCACTTCTCTATTCATCTCAAGTTGTGATTATCGTGTTCTTTTCGTGCTTATCCATTTAAACGGAGTGTTGTGTCCTCTTCTCAAGTTCTTTTCATCTTGTCAAGTTATTGTTCTATCCATTCCATGTTCAACCGGAGTGCTGTCCGAATTTGTTCTTCGTTGTTCCTCTTTTCCTAACGGAGGTTTTTCAATTACGTTCATCTTCGTTGTATTCTCTCTTTCAAGTTGTTCAACATCTCAAGGTTCTTTGGTTTCTCTCGTTTGTCAAATAAGCAACTTAGTTTTACCTCTTCTCTTTCTCTTCCGTTCCCTCCGGTGCCATTCTAGATCTCGGGACAAGATCCTCTCATAGTGGTGGAGTGTTGTGACGCTCTGAGACCGATGCACCAGGTGTCTTCCAGTTATTCGCCGACGTTGCCATGTCATTTGCTTGCGTGTTGCATCTTGCCATGTCATCATGTGCATTGCATCATCTTGTTTTCAAAACATGCATCTATCCCGGCCTCCCCGTTTCTTCCGTTGTCCATTTTGAGTCCACACACCCTTGCACGCGCCCGCGGCATGTCCGAAATATTATTTTATAAGTGGCCGGAAAATGTTCTCGGATTGGGTTGAAAGTTGGCCTGTGGTCTTATTATAGTGTAGATAGACCGCCTGTCAAGTTTCATCGCATTAGGAGTTCGTTTGATAGCCCAACCGTTAAACTATAGCGGCATTATAGTCGGGCACACGTCGGACGTTTTCGGTCTCCGAAAACTGCTGCCAGGCTCTCTCTCTCTCTCTTCTCTCCTCTCAGCCTCACCACAGCCCACCTAGTCCATCCACCTACCCCTCTTCACGTCCGGAGCCGTCCGATGTGATCGCACAGTCCGAAAACCCTCTCTGCTCAGTGCATCGAACCCCTCTCGTGCGCGTCCGAAACTTCCCCGAACCCGGCCGGTCACTCGTGATCGTTGAGTCCGGATCATCACCCAACATCCCTAAAGCATCTCCGTTTCTTTTTTTGGAATCCCCAACCTTTTTTATCTCGACCGTCCGATCTAAATCGGAGGGTTCAAATAACCCTTTACCTCATTGCTATATATATAGTGGCCAACCTTAACATCTAGGGAGTCTGTCCCATCATTCCTCCTCGCCACTGCCACAATCAAATCCCACATCGGGATCCTCCCTAATCCCCTCGTCCACCTACTCCAACCGCGCCACTCTAATCCTGCAGGAGCCCAAGCTCGCCTCATCCCCGAGCTCTTCAAACCCCCCTCCTGCTCTGCTTCGTCCCGCTCACCGAGCCCTGCCTCGTCGCCGGAAGCCAGCACCGTCCACCTCGAATTGCGGCCTCCTCTGCCACTCTTGACGCCCGAGCACCGGCCAGCTTGCTGGAGCGGACCACCAGCACCTCCGGCCTCCTCTTGTTCACTCCGAGAACCCCAACACCAACCGCCCTCCTCGATCACCTAGCATCGCCGTCGATGAGCTCCATTCAAGATGAGCACCGCCGCACCTTCTTCTTCTCCTTCCCAGTGTTCCCCCGTTCTTTTCGATCTCTCATTGCCCTTTCTCTTTTCTTCACCAGGAGCTCCCGCAAGACGCCTTGAACAAGACCCCATGCGCTGAGTCGACCAGTTCGCGCCGCCGCCCTCAGTGTTTGCCGCCCGACACCATTCTTCGCTTGGCCCTGCTGCTGCTCCACCACGTCGCAACTGGATCCGGCCTGATTCGACCTCCTCAAGCCCCAGTTCGCCCGCCGCGCCAAGTCCCTCTAGATGTTTGGCCCCATTGCTGCATCAAGCAGCAGCAACTCGGACAGAGGTGGAGGACGCCTCTGCCTCCACCACTTGTGGCTCCCTTGGAGTTCACCGTCGGCAGCCGCCTTCGCCGGACCACGCGGCCCCCTCCAGGCACCTCCTCGCGCTCCGTTCTACCTGTTCCGGCCAGTTCCCTTCAACCTCGTCGCCAGGAACCCCTGCTATCAATCTCTGCATCGCCATGAGGTGTTGCTGTTTCTGTCTGCAGAAACGAGCAGGTTGCCAGCTCGCCCGTGCCTCGCGTTGACTGAGCGCCTACCTCCAGCGCATCATGGGCTAGTGCCTCCCCAAGGCCCATGAGGCCTGGTGAGAACCCCAACGCCCTCCTTTTTTTCGTCTTAATGTTGCGCCTGTTACCCTGTTGGGCCTCTGCTTAGTTTCAGCCCGCATGCGGTTTTTTCCAGTTCTGCGTTTTAGTTTTAATCCAGTGAGCTGCAGTTTTTACAGAAAAACCCCTCATGTCCATGCATATCCTAACTCACAAATGGTGCTTCATATTAAAACAAATTATATATGAAAACTGCTTAGAATTTTGTGTAGATTAATAATATGTCACTTTCATGCATGTTTAAAATGTTTAAAATGATGTTTGCATATATTTTCCCATATGCCATGTTAAAATGTTTTATTTGATTACTAAATAACTGTAACTCAGAATTTAATAAACTTTATATGTAAATGGGGTAGAAAAATGCCTAGTTTAACATGGTGGCTTTACTTTGCGTGTTTAAAACTCTAAAATTTTGTTTAGGGCAGAACAGCACCAAATCTAAAATATGCATATGGAAATTTACCGGAATTTGTTGTTCGTTGTTTCCGGCCTCATTTAAACTTGTCTAGATAGGTAGTTTCTTTTGCTTCACCCTCTTGCCATGTTTAACAACATTTAATATTGTTGGGTACATAAACGAGATCGAACTAAATAACTTGAATGTGGTGTTCCATCAATATGCAACTCGTTGCATATGGAGCTCCACTTAATTTGTAGGATTGTTTGTGCACTTTGCCATGCCATGTATCATTAAACCAGACATGCATCATACTTGGTTGTGCATCATGCCATGATTATGTGTTGGTTGTTCACTATGTTGTTTGCTTTCTTTCCGGTGTACTTCTTCTCGGTAATCCGGTAATGTTGCGTTTGTGAGGATCCGTTGGCTACGTCCGTTTGTCTTCTTCATGGACTCGTTCTTCTTCCTTGCGGGATCTCAGACAAGATGGCCATACCCTCGAAATCACTTCTATCTTTGCTTGCTAGATGCTCGCTCTTTTGCTATGCCTATGTTGCGATACCTACCACTTGCTTATCATGCCTCCCATATTCTTAAGCCAAGCCTCTAACCACCTTGTCCTAGCAAACCGTTGTTTGGCTATGTTACCGCTTTGCTCAGCCCCTCTTATAGCGTTGCTAGTTGCAGGTGAAGATTGGAGTTTGTTCCATGTTGGAACATGGATATTTGTTGGGATATCACAATATCTCTTATTTAATTAATGCATCTATATACTTGGTAAAGGGTGGAAGGCTCGGCCTTATGCCTGGTGTTTTGTTCCACTCTTGCCGCACTAGTTTCCATCATACCGGTGTTATGTTCCTTGATTTTGTGTTCCTTACGCGGTCGGGTTATAATGGGAAACCCTTGACAGTTCGCCTTGAATAAAACTCCTCCAACAAGGCCCAACCTTGGTTTTACCATTTGCACTAACAACCTATCACCTTCCCTTGGGTTCTGCAGACTCAAGGGTCATCTTTATTTTAACCCCCCTGGGGCCAGTGCTTCTCTAAGTGTTGGTCCGAACTGAGTAGACTGCGAGGCCACCTCGGGGAAACTTGAGGGTTGGTTTTACTCGTTGGATGTCTCATCCGGCGTTGCCCTGAGAACGAGATATGTGTAGCTCCAATCGGGATTGTTGGTGCATCAGGTGGCTTTGCTGGTTTAGTTTTACCATTGTCGAGATGTCTTGTAACCGGGATTCCGAGTCTGATCGGGTCTTCCTGGGAGAAGGAATATCCTTCGTTGACCGTGAGAGCTTATGATGGGCTAAGTTGGGACACCCCTGCAGGGATTTGACCTTTCGAAAGCCGTGCTCGCGGTTATGGGCAGATGGGAATTTGTTAATATCCGGTTGTAGAAAACCTGAAACTTAACTTAATTAAAATGCATCAACCGCGTGTGTAGCTGTGATGGTCTCTTTCCGACGGAGTTCGGGAAGTGAACACGGTGTTGGAGTTATGTTTGACGCAGGTTGTTCTAGGATCACTTCTTGATCATAGATTCTCGAACGTGCTTTGCCTTCTCTTCTTGCTCTCATTTGCGTATGTTAGCCATCATATATGCTAGTGCTTGCTGCAGCTCCACCTCATACCTCTTACTTACCCAATAGCTTAAATAGTCTTGATCGCGAGGGTGTGAGATTGCTGAGTCCCCGTGACTCACAGATACTTCCAAAGCCATCTTGCAGGTGCCGTTGAACCGTGCAGATGACGCAACCAAGCTCAAGGAGGAGCTCGATGAAGATCGTGTTCGCTATGTTGTTCCATTTCCAGTTGATCAGTAGTGGAGCCCAGTTGGGACGATCGGGGATCTGTGTAGCATTTGGGGTAGTCTTCTTTTATTTTGGTTTCATAGTCGGAACTTGAGTGTATTTGGACGAATGTAATGCTTTATTCATGTATTGTGTGAAGTGGCAATTGTAAGCCAACTATGTTTCTCTTTCCCTTATGTATTACATGGGTTGTGTGAATATTACCTCACTTGCAACATTGCTTTCAATGCGGTTATGCCTCTAAGTCGTGCTTCGACACGTGGGAGATATAGCCGCATCGAGGGCGTTACAAAGGGATCCTCACAAATCTGAATTTAGATATTTTCTTGCTAGCATAACTGTGGGAGAATCTGGAGATATTACACAAGCTACTATAGGGAGCATTCACTTTGCAGCTATACATTAATTTGCTCTCTTCATAGGTAGATGTATCAATGGTAAAGATGAGGCATGTCACATGTGTGTCCCCGATCTTAGTATTCTTAGGAGTGTTGTGTTAGGAGACAAATCATATAATTTGGGAGCTATTGTTGCATGTAGGTTGCATCTTAATAGATTCAATGGAGATTTCTTTGGTGGAATTTATGCAACCTGCATCGCTAATTTTCTTGGTGTAGCCATACGCGAAGATGATATTGAATTACATCCTACTTATCTAGATTTTAATGCTATGGTTCACCACCAGTTTGTTGAGAGGAATGAATCACCTCTCCAGTATCGACTAATCTTTGACAGACGCCGTGCTGTCCATATTACTCTCCCTGCTCCTGCCTTCTTTGATTATTAGGCAAGAAGAAGATATACTATTACCAGAGAGGAGGCAGATGAGTACGAGAGGAGAGCGGAGGCCGCTCATCGCCACGCTGCAGCTCAACAGGTGGTAGCCGCTGCATCTCAGTACGACCCCAACTATTATTATGGATATCCGCCAGGCCAGCCGTGGCCATAGACCAACTTAGGCCAAAAGCCTAAGCTTGGGGGAGTACGTATTTCCCACCGGCATTACATTTATGTTCACACACTCATTGCTAGATGTCGGTGCTCATACTTTTTCATTGTATCATCCATGCTAGTTTATTTTCCTTTTTATGCTTTCTTCTTGTGTGTTTAATAAACCTTAAGAAAAACCAAAAAAAATTGTTGTAGCTTTTAATCAGTTTAATTTCCATGCTTGTAGTAGTAATTAAGAAGAAAACCCAAAAATATTTCCTGTTCTTGTTTTGCTTGTTGGGAGCTTTCCCGTGTAAATAGTTTTATTTCTTTTCTTTTCTTTGGGGGTCGATAGGAGAAGACCATAATTAAATTGTTGAAGTGGCTCTTATATGCATTATTGTTTATCTGACAAATGAGCCCATATTGCCTTGTCTTCTCCTGTTTATTGAATGCTTGCAGATTCAAGCTTTGTCCAATGCACATGCACTATTATTATTCACACTGTTCGGTCGTGCAAGTGAAAGGCAATTACGACGATATATGATGGACTGACTGAGATGAGAAAAGCTGGTATGAACTCGACCCCTTTTGTTTTTTTAAATATGATTAGTTCATCGTTCCTGATTCAGCCTATTATGAATAAACATGTTTGCAATGACAACTAGAGATCATAGTTTCTTGTGCCATGCTTGATTAGCTATGAGTTATAATGGTTTACCTTGCGTGCCAACATGCTATTGAGATAGTTATGATGTGGTATGATAGGGTGGTATCCTCCTCTGAATGATTTAAGTGACTTGATTTGGCGCATGTTCACGCATGTTGTTGAAACAAAATCAACATAGCCTTCACGATATTTATGTTCATGGTGGATTATATCCTACTCATGCTTGCATTCGGTGTTGATTAATTTTAATGCATGTTCATGACTGTTGTCGCTCTCTAGCTGGTCGCTTCCCAGTCTTTTGCTAGCCTTCACCTGTACTAAGCAGGAATACTGCTTCTGCATCCAATCCCTTAAACCCCAAAGTTATTCCATATGAGTCCACCATACCTACCAATATGCGGTATCTACCTGCCGTTCCAAGTAAATTTGTATGTGCCAAACTCTAAACCTTCAAATAAATATCCTGTTTTGTATGCTCGAATAGCTCATCTATCAACTAGGGATGTCTGTATCTTCCATGTTAGGCGGGTTATTCTCAAGAGGAGTGGACTCCGCTCCTCACTCACGAGATAAATGGCTGGTCACCAGGATGCCCAGTCCCATGCTTTATGCAAACTAAATCAAAATAATTGCAAACAAAACTCCCCCTGGGACTCTTGTTAGTTGGAGGCACTTGTTGTTTCGAGCAAGCCATGGATTGATGCTTGTTGGTGGAAGGGGGAGTATGAACTTTACCATTCTATTTGGGAACCACCTATAATGTGTGTAGCATGGAAGATATTGCCATCTCTTGGTTGTTATGTTGACAATGAAAGTATACCGCTCAAAATATTATTCACCTCTGTTTCAAAACCAAGCTCTGGCACCTCTACAAATCCCTACTTCCCTCTGCGAAGGGCCTATCTATTTACTTTTATGCTAAGTCATCATCCTCTTATTAAAAAGCACCAGTTGGAGAGCACCGCTGTCATTTGCATTCATTATTGTTAGTTTACATTGAGTATGACTTGACTGGATCTCTTTTACCATGAATTACAATGTCTAGTCAGTCCTTGGTCTTTAAAGGTGCTCTGCATTTATTGTTTTGTGGTCTCGGAAAGGGCTAGCGAGATACCATCTTGTTATATCATATTTTGATTGTTCTGAGAAAGTGCTGTAATCCGAAATTTATTATTATGGCTCACTAGTTGATTATGCTGTTGATATGAGTAAACTTGAGACCTTTGCGTTATTGTGAACGTGGTTAGTTATAATCTTTGCTGAAAACTTGAATGCTGGCTTTACATATTTACAACAACAAGAGCAAACAGAGTTTGTAAAAGTTTTTCTTTTTCACTTTCAGTTTATCAACTGAATTTCTTTATGACAAGCAAAGATTTAAGCTTGGGGGAGTTGATACGTCTCCAACGTATCTACTTTTCCAAACACTTCTTCCCTTGTTTTTGTGACACCCCAAAATTTTTGGCCTTGTTTTATTAATTAAGATTTTGCCAGGAATTAAAACTTTTATTTTCTGGGCTCCCTTTTGATTTTTTGAACCATTTTCTCCCTTGTTATTATGGAGTTTTTCCCCAGAGTGGAAAACCTTTCAAATATGTTATTGGACTTGTTTAACCTCTCAAGAAAAACTTTTCTTTTATCAGTATAACTAATTAACTAATTAAATTGCTTGATCTTTATTTTCTTGAAAAAATGGTTTTTCAAGGTTATATGGCCATATTTGAACTACAACCATTTGATAAATTCACCTAAAATTCCAACCAAAATTTGGAGATGTCATGTGATGTTTTTAAAACACTTTTATACAAGAATATCTTTTATTCTTGAAATATTTTGATCTCTGCATCAATTTTTCCTTCTCTGGTCCAGAGTGCAATTTGCACTACAACCCTTTTAAATAATTCTTTCTAGCCTCCACCAAAATTATGGGATATTGGTAGTAGCATATGATTCAACATTATGCAAAAACCCTGTGATCTTATTTGAAAAATTTGAGTGAATCAACCTCATTTTCATTCTGGTCCAGCCTTGTGATTCCTACCGCAACCCTATTTATTTTTGCTCCAATGATCTTGTGCTTCAGCCCTACCAAACCCTTAAGTCCAGGAGCATGCACCCATTGGCATATTTTTGGTTCATGAAGTAATGCCTTTTTCTTTCTGTCCAGAATTGAAGTTTTGCAAAACTTGCACTAACAAGTTTCTGCTTTTGGCCAACTAACCTCACCACCTTCTCATTCATCTAAGGAGACCTTGATCTGGAGATTTTGGCCACCCCAAGTATTGCCTAGATGCCCTTGGCATTTTGACAAACACCCTGTGTGCATAGCCAGATTTGGCATGGATTCAAGTTTACATTGTGAACTTCGCCACCTGACCTAACCACCATGCCCATTCACCCTCTATCTAACCCTAACCTAGCACTGTTTCTTCCCAGCCTCAACCGCGACCTCTAGCGTGCTCTGGCATTACGTCGAGCACGACCCGTGCACGCCCAGAGCGCGAGCAGAGCGTGCGTTTGGCACGCACGTGCGCCGAGCCGACACGCTGGCCCCCTGGTTTTGGCCCGCTCTGCAGCACCACGCCACACGCTCCCCTTCTCACGACAACGCGCCAAGAGCCCCTCGCCACGGCTCCGGCAAGCCAGGAGCTAGCCGCCACGGCCGCCCGACAGCCCCTGCTCATGTCGGTGCCGCCCGAGCCTCCCCCGCTCGCCAGCTCGCCCCTGGAACAGTGCCCGCTCGTCCGCTAGCTCCTGCCGCCATCCCCAGCCCCGCCACGTTGCCCTGCAAGCTACAGAGAGGCGGTTCGCCAGCATCCTCATCCACCGCCGTGGAACCGACCTCGTCGCGCTATAAAAGGAGGTCCCCAAACTCCCCCGAGCACGCAGGCAACCTCAGGCCACCCCAATGGCACTCCCCTAGCTCGCATTCGACCCGGGGAGGCCTCCTTCCTCATCTCCGGCAACTCCTGCCGCCGCCACTGCCCCAGCCAATCCGGCACCTCTAGTACCTCCCCCTCTCCACTCTCTCCACCAGGAGCCTTCTCTTCCTCCCACGAACACTTTCCCCTACTCAATTTTGATCGGGAACCACCGTAGCCCCAAACACACTTTGCTCCCGAAGCTCCCTCCGCCGCGAAGCTCACCGCCGATGACTCCTTCCACCCCCGAGACCATAGCAACCACCGACGGGACCGTCTCAACCCCCTGAGCCCACAGGTGACCTCCGTTTCCCGAACGGTGCCGCCGGAGTCCCGCCCCCTCTCGGGCAGAGGAAGGAGAGGGAAAGGCGACTGGTCAAACCTGACCAGTGGGCCAGGCGGGCCCACCGTCAGTGACCCTGTACCTATCCACGTGGGTTAAGTGAAGGAATAATCCACCTCAGTACGTTTCCCCCGCTCCGAAAGCGTATTCCCCTCTGAAACGTTTTCTTTTCTGTTTTATTTTAAAAACAGATTTTGACCACAACTTTGACTGCCTATAACTTTTTAAATATAACTCCAAATAAATTAATTCTTTTTCCTACATCTCTCAAATATTTTCTAGTTTATTTTAAGATTTATTTGAAAATTTTCCAAACAACTTTTTTGTACTGTTTTTGAAATATGTGTTATTTGCATATTTTTGAAAATAGGATTTTTGGGAGAGAAGGAAGCTTTCAAAAATTTCGGAGAGCACCCCCACCTCTCCACACCATTAAAGGCAAGCATTCTGAACCCCGGAATAATATTTTTGGTGTGTTAGTTGACACATTTATAACACCACTTTATATCGGAGAACTTGTTATTTCATGTGATATGATCATTTGCATGAATGCATATTAGTGATTTCCTTGCTGTTGGAAATGAATATACTGGTGATGGTAATCATCCTCATGTGCCTTGCATGCATTCCGGAAAGAAACCCGGGAAAAGCCTCTGCCTTGGGTAGGCGTGAGCTTATCGCCGGTCTCCGTCGGGACGGTTACGTCCGGTATGGCATGGTAAGGTATATTGAGTGGTGATTTTGTTGGTTGAAATATATTTGTTATACATGTCATGCAGGGAATTTATAAACCTCCTGAGTCGACCGTAGATCGAGTCTTGTTCCAGTAACCCCCATACTTGCCATGTACTACCACTTGTCCCTGCCGCAGGTAGGGTATGGTTCAGTAAGTCGTCAACCCCTTTCAAGCACACACCGTACAGAGAGGCCATGGTGGAAGATATCGGTTGTAGCCGGTAGGCATGCCACCTGGTCCGGGGGCATGGGTGTTTCCGGTTGAGACCGAGAGGGGAGGCCACCCCTTAGAGCGCGCGATATAAATTTGATCCCATGCCACGCGAGGTTGTAGCCTCCCCACTTAGAGTTTTGCTTAACAAGTGTCATGGGTGGTTCCAGACACCGATGAGTTAAGCTGGTGTGTGCAAGTTAGGCGTGTTTTCAACTAAAAGGCCGTAGACGGAATTAGTCCCGATGGACTAAAGGAATCCGTTACTCGTGGGTAAAGAGTACACCCTCTGCAGAGATTAAAACCTATTCGAATAGCCATGTCCATGGTTAAGGATTATAGTCTGGGATGGGTCAAGTGTTGGTCTTAGTGTCGGTCTTCGGAGGAGATATTGTTAAACAAAACTTGGATACCGACTAGTTACTTGTGAGGACCATGATTATTATTTTGTGATGGACTAACCCGTTGCATTATTTATATTATCGAGTATCCCTGGGACGGTTCTACCTCCTGGATATTCATTGTGATTATTTATTTTATAAAGCCCTTTATGTGGTGTCGCTCAGACGCCCGACTGTGTCATTTCTTTTAAAGTCCTTTATGTGGTGTCGCTCAGACGCCCGACTGTGGCATTTCTTTTAAAGCCCTTTATGTGGTGTCGCTCAGATGCCCGACTGTGGCATTTCTTTTAAAGCCCTTTATGTGGTGTCGCTCAGATGCCCGACTGTGGCATTTCTTTTAAAGACCTTTATGTGGTGTCGCTCAGACGCCCGACTGTGGCATTTCTTTTAAAGCCCTTTATGTGGTGTCGCTCAGACGCCTGACTGCGGCATTTTATTCCCACTCTATTACTGCTTATTCACGTTGCATGAAAGTAACCTACTTGCATGCATAAAAGATGTTTTATTTATGACTAACGATGTGATCATGGAATTTTTCAGTGTATGATTATCAATTATATTATACCTGTGTTCTTAATGTTTGCGAGTACATTCAAAGTACTCACTGGCTTGTCCCTGGCTATTGTCTTGGCCAGATTGCTTGCTTGGAGAGGAGCGTGGCGATGACAGCCTCGGGACCTAAGCAACGGTGATAGCAGCCTCGCGAAGATAGGAGTTAACCTGGTCAGCTGTTCCTGTGGGAAATGGAGTCCCATAGACACTAATGTCTCACAAACCGCTTCCGCCATCGACCACTAGAAACCCAATTGTTGTACTCACAGGCCAGAATGGTCTTGTACCACATATTTTTGTATTTTGCTTGGAATTTCTGTATCAAGTTGGAGCCTCATCAGCTAACAGTAATCCTGGGGCTGATGAGCACGACGGTCTTTTTCTGGAAATTTATACCCGGAAAACCCGGTCGTGACAGACTTGGTATCAGAGCCAGGCTGACCATTGGCTAATCCTATCTTAGCCGGGTCTATAAACTTAGGCAAACCAACCCACCAAACCATAACCAAACCCCAGCCAAGCTTCTCGTGCAAGATAGCCACACAGTGACCCAACACCTTTTGGCAGTCGGTGCCCAACCTATCAACCTAACCTGTCGCTCATGCGCCAGCGATCGAATCCTAAATAGTCCTTTCTCGCAAACGTGCGAAGGAAGACTCCGTCCCCTTTTCCTATAAAAAGGGGCACGCTAGCCCAAACACAGCACAGCACAGCCTCTACCCCAAACCAAGCCACAATGCCTGGCCCTGTCGTGCACAATGAGACCACAGCAACCAACCTTGGAGGCTTTGTGACCATACTCGCAAACCTCACCCGTCGTGCCTATGCGTTAGAAGAGCCCCCAGAATATGTTGTGTACCAAGGACCCATGAGTGGTGAGAACCGTCAATTCTGGGCCACTGTACACATCTACGGTAGGGGTCTAGAGCCCGAGCGCCCCTACAGGTTCACCGGAAGAACAACTTCCTTTGAACCTCAAGCCATCCAACTAGCTGCTCGAGAGGCTATAGTTCATCTCCGGCACTTGTCGCCCAGAGTTAACTGTCGCTCGTTCCACTACTACCCCAGACGTGAAGGGTATGGTAGACCACCCCAAGTTGCCAACGGAGATCACGAGACGGATCCTGCATTGTTGCACCTAGTGCGCTATGTAAGTGCACTAGAGGAACTGTGCGATCAAATCACTATTGATCTAATCGCAGCTCGTGGAGAGCTGGTTCGTCGAGCCCCGGCGAGAGAAGAGAACGAGCCCAACGCCGACAACCCAGTCGTGCTGTTTGGACACCCGATCGAGTCCCTGAGGCCTGCCCCAGCCATCGGCCAAGGTGCTGCGATAACCCCAGAAGTGCTTCGTCGCATATTGGGAGCACACTCCAACGGGATTGTGGCCAACAATCCCCGAGATGGTCCTCATCGCTACCCCGAGCCTGCAGCCCCTCAACCCACTCCAGCTAATTCCGACGACGAGACCCGTGGAGGAGCCTCAAGGCACGCCCGCTTGGATGTAAACGAGGTAGACTAAGTCACCCGAGTCGTATCGAGTCCCAGTGTACCCTCGCTTTGTAATCGTGTGGCCTTGTAATTTAATGCCGCCTGTTGTCGTGCCTCTGTTTTAATGGTAGCCTTGCCTGGATACGCCAGTATGCAGTATAAGATTTCTATCCCGGACACAGTTACCAAAAATCACCCCGTCAACCCCACAGTAACACATCACTATAGTGAAATGTGTGAATCTGTGACTTGACCCCGGCCATTGGAACAGAGCTGAAAATTTTCTTTACCATTCACCTCGGTAAAAATGACCCAGCTCCGGTGCTATAAAAAGGCCACCGCGTGACCTTGCCAAGCACCTCTCACCTTGTGCACCACCCTCACAACCATTTCCTAGCCATGCCGAGCCCTAGCATTTATCTGAGAACCCCAGATGCAACCCCAGGAAGTTTTGTCAAGATATTGCGGGATTTTACCTGCAGTACCATGGGCGCTACCCAGCCACCCCAGTACGAGCTGTTCAAATCGAGAATTACCCCTTCCACCTCGAGATATTGGGCAGCAGTACACATCCCTCCCGTAAACTCAAACCAAGATCCAACGGAGGTCTCCTTCGTGGGGAAATCTATGCCAACCCCACATATGGCCATAGAAGCTGTTGCATACGAAGCGCTTGCTCGCCTTCGATTCGCGGTACCCTATGCCAGCGAACGAGGGTATTATTACTTCCCGAGCCGTGCAGCACCCGGAGGAGTGACATCTTTTCCCGGTGGACGAATTGAGAGAGACCCAGTCCTGGCCAACCTTGTCCAGTACGTCATCGCTCAAGAGCGTTTAACCCAACGTGTGATGGGTTATCTCCAGAGCCTCGCAGATTTAAATCCTCAGATCGCCATCGGCAGAGCACTAAGGCCCGACCAGGAGAGACACGTGCATCGACTGGTCAATCCACTTCCCCCGATAGAAGAGGAGTGTATCCCAGTACCAGAGACGTTTTCTAGGGACCCCGTCCAGTTACCATTCCCATTTTAGACGTCGCTGCGGTGTTCATTATTGCAACATTTATTTATGTGTGTGACTTATGCGTGATACCCTGAGTTTGTACGACGAGTCAATTATTTGGCTTCTACTAATGTGTGTAGTTTTTGTTGTGGTTTATGCTCCTTTAAATTAACTGTTTTTCCCTCGCAAAATCCTGGAGTGAGATTTCTTTTTCCTGAGTTGCTACATCTGCACCTTCTCACGGCATGGATTAATTAATTTCACACAGCACCACAGCAGCAGACTCACAACCATAATCATTCGAACGCATACACTGTTTGCAAAACTTTGCAACGGTGCTACATCCAGCTAATCACCCCCTAACAACAGATTGCACCCGGCACACCCCATCTACTCCTCGTGATCACCACCACCGCGGAGAGCCAACACCCGAGCAACAGCGTCGCGACGATCGTCGAGGATCATCGCACACAGGAGCACGGAGAGCCCCAGCAGTGTCGCCAGCCCTACGCATATCAGGATCGCAAACCAGTCCAGCATCGCCTCCGCCATTAGAGCCTAACCCGAGCTTTTGTAAGCAGTAATGGAGGAAGAAGGAGAAGGAGAAAGTGAGGCCAGGTGCGAGGAAGAAGAGAGGAGCACCCCGGCCGTTTTATAGCTCGAGCTCAGTGTACGGTGGGCGAAGTCCACCAACGCCGCTCGTCGCCGATCGCCGGTGTTTGGAGACGAATCCGCGAGCAGTGCCGATAGCGCGCTGGCCCGCGAGGTGAGTGCATGCTGCACCGGCAGCTAGCATGCCGCGCACTACCGCAGTACGGCCTAGATGCCCTACGTGCTAGGCGTCGCCGGTGGAGAAAGCGCGGGAAAGCGCGTAGGAGAGAGGAAGAAGAGAGAACCAGAGGGAGAAGAAGAGGCTGACAGTGGGCCCCGGATCCACCAGTCGGCCAGAGAGAGCACTGTGCTCTCGGGTACGACCAGCGTATATTTAAATTTAGAAGTTATTCTAAATTTATATCCAACGTAGAAATCTCACGTCTTGTCCCGAACCATAGATTTTTCCACGCAGCACCAGTATTCACACTGTGGTTTTTCACCACTTATTGCCCTCTCACTGTAGCCACATTTTTACTGCTTATAGTTTTTCTTAAAACAGCTTTGAACAAATCTCGAGGACGAGATTTTTCTTAAGGGGGGTAGTGTTGTGACACCCCAAAATTTTGGCCTTGTTTTATTAAATTAAATTTTTGCCAGGAATTAAAACTTTTATTTTCTGGGCTCCCTTTTGATTTTTTGAACCATTTTCTCCCTTGTTATTATGGAGTTTTTCCCCAAAGTGAAAACCTTTCAAATATGTTATTGGACTTGTTTAACCTCTCAAGAAAAACTTTTCTTTTATCAGTATAACTAATTAACTAATTAATTGCTTGATCTTTATTTTCTTGAAAAATGGTTTTTCAAGGTTATATGGCCATATTTGAACTACAACCATTTGATAAATTCACCTAAAATTCCAACCAAAATTTGGAGATGTCATGTGATGTTTTTAAATCACTTTTATACAAAAATATCTTTTATTCATGTAATATTTTGAGCTCTGCATCAATTTTTCCTTCTCTGGTCCAGAGTGCAATTTGCACTACAACCCATTTAAATAATTCTTTCTAGCCTCCACCAAAATTATGGGATGTTGGTAGTAGCATATGATTCAACATTATGCAAAAACCCTAGTGCTGTTCTTTGAAAAATTTGAGTGAATCAACCTCATTTTCATTCTGGTCCAGCCTTGTGATTTCTACTGCAACCCTATTTATTTTTGCTCCAATGATCTTGTGCTTTCTCCTACTTGTAGACAGCCCTACCAAACCCCTAAATCCAGGAGCATGCACCCATTGGCATATTTTTGGTTCATGAAATAATGCCATTTTCTTCTGTCCAGAATTGAAGTTTTGCAAAACTTGCACTAACAAGTTTCTGCTTTTGGCCAACTAACCTCACCACCTTCTCATTCATCTAAGGAGACCTTGATCTGGAGATTTTGGCCACCCCAAGTATTGCCTAGATGCCCTTGGCATTTTGACAAACACCCTGTGTGCATAGCCAGATTTGGCATGGATTCAAGTTTACATTGTGAACTTGGCCACCTGACCTCACCACCATGCCCATTCACCCTCTATCTAACCCTAACCTAGCCCTGTTTCTTCCCAGCCTCAACCGCGACCTCTAGCGTGCTCTGGCATTACGTCGAGCACGACCCGTGCACGCCCAGAGCGCGAGCAGAGCGTGCGTTTGGCACGCACGTGCGCCGAGCCGACACGCTGGCCCCTTGGTTTTGGCCCGCTCTGCAGCACCACGCCACACGCTCCCCTTCTCACCGCAACGCGCCAAGAGCCCCTCGCCACGGCTCCGGCAAGCCAGGAGCTAGCCGCCACGGCCACCCGACAGCCGCTGCTCATGTCGGCGCCGCCTGAGCCTCCCCCGCTCGCCAGCTCGCCCCTGGGACAGTGCCCGCTCGTCCGCTAGCTCCTGCCGCCATCCCCCGCCCGGCCACGTTGCCCTGCAAGCTACAGAGAGGCGGTTCGCCGGCATCCTCATCCACCGCCATGGAACCGACCTCGTCGCGCTATAAAAGGAGGTCCCCGAACTCCCCCGAGCATGCAGGCAACCTCAGGCCACCCCAATGGCACTCCCCTAGCTCGCATTCGACCCGGGGAGGCCTCCTTCCTCATCTCCGGCAACTCCTGCCGCCGGCACTTCCCCGGCCAATCCGGCACCTCTAGTACCTCCCCCTCTCCACTCTCTCCACCAGGAGCCTTCTCTTCCTCCCGCGAACACTTTCCCCTACTCAATTTTGATCGGGAACCACGGTAGCCCCAAACACACTTTGCTCCCGAAGCTCCCTCCGCCGCGAAGCTCACCGCCGACGACTCCGTCCACCCCCGAGACCGTAGCAACCACCGACGGGACCGCCTCGACCCCGTGAGCCCACAGGTGACCTCCGTTTCCCGAACGGTGCCGCCGTTCGCCGGCGAGCATCGCCGGAGTCCCGCCCCCTCTCGGGCAGAGGAAGGAGAGGGAAAGGCGACTGGTCAAACCTGACCAGTGGGCCAGGCGGGCCCACCGTCAGTGACCCTGTACCTATCCACGTGGGTTAAGTGAAGGCGTAATCCACCTCAGTACGTTTCCCCCGCTCCGAAAGCGTATTCCCCTCTGAAACATTTTCTTTTCTATTTTATTTTAAAAACAGATTTTGACCACAACTTTGAGTGCCTATGACTGTTTAAATATAACTCCAAATGAATTAATTCTTTTTCCTACATCTCTCAAATATTGTCTAGTTTATTTTAAGATTTATTTGAAAATTTTCCAAACAACTTTTTTGTACTGTTTTTGAAATATGTGTTATTTGCATATTTTTGAAAATAGGATTTTTGGGAGAGAAGGAAGCTTTCAAAAATTTTGGAGAGCACCCCCACCTCTCCACACCATTAAAGGCAAGCATTCTGAACCCCGGAATAATATTTTTGGTGTGTTAGTTGACACGTTTATAACACCACCTTATATCGGAGAACTTGTTATTTCATGTGATATGATCATTTGCATGAATGCATATTAGTGATTTCCTTGCTGTTGGAAATGAATATACTTGTGATGGTAATCATCCTCATGTGCCTTGCATGCATGCCGGAAAGGAAATCCGGGAAAGCCTCTGCCTTGGGTAGGAGTGAGCTTGTCGCCGGTCCCCGTCGGGACGGTTATGTCCGGTATGGCATGGTAAGGTATATTGAGTGGTGATTTTGTTGGTTGAAATATATTTGTTATACATGTCATGCAGGGAATTTATAAACCTCCTGAGTCGACCGTAGATCGAGTCTTGTTCCAGTAACCCCCATACTTGCTATGTACTACCACTTGTCCCTGCCGCAGGTAGGGTATGGTTCAGTAAGTCGTCAACCCCTTTCAAGCACACACCGTACAGAGAGGCCATGGTGGAAGATATCGGTTGTAGCCGGTAGGCAGGCCACCTGGTCCGGGGGCATGGGTGTTTCCGGTTGGGACCGAGAGGGGAGGCCACCCCTTAGAGCGCGCGATATAAATTTGATCCCATGCTACGCGAGGTTGTAGCCTCCCCACTTAGAGTTTTGCTTAACAAGTGTCATGGGTGATTCCAGACACCGATGAGTTAAGCTGGTGTGTGCAAGTTAGGCGTGTTTTCAACTAAAAGGCCGTAGACGGAATTAGTCCCGATGGACTAAAGGAATCCGTTACTCGTGGGTAAAGAGTACACCCTCTACAGAGATTAAAACCTATTCGAATAGCCATGTCCATGGTTAAGGATTACAGTCTGGGATGGGTCAAGTGTTGGTCTTAGTGTCGGTCTTCGGAGGAGATATTGTTAAACCAAACTTGGATACCGACTAGTTACTTGTGAGGACCATGATTATTATTTTGTGATGGACTAACCCGTTGCATTATTTGTATCCCTGGGACGGTTCTACCTCCTGGATATTCATTGTGATTATTTATTTTATAAAGCCCTTTATGTGGTGTTGCTCAGACGCCTGACTGTGGCATTTCTTTTAAAGCCCTTTATGTGGTGTCGCCCAGACGCCCGACTGTGGCATTTCTTTTAAAGCCCTTTATGTGGTGTCGCTCAGACGCCCGACTGTGGCATTTCTTTTAAAGCCCTTTATGTGGTGTCGCTCAGACGCCCGACTGTGGCATTTCTTTTAAAGCCCTTTATGTGGTGTCGCTCAGACGCCCGACTGTGGCATTTCTTTTAAAGCCCTTTATGTGGTGTCGCTCAGACGCCCGACTGCGGCATTTTATTCCCACTCTATTACTGCTTATTCATGTTGCATGAAAATAACCTGCTTGCATGCATAAAAGATGTTTTATTTATGACTGACGATGTGATCATGGAATTTTTCAGTGCATGATTATCAATTATATTATACCTGTGTTCTTAATGTTTGCGAGTACATTCAAAGTACTCACTGGCTTGTCCCTGGCTATTGTCTTGGCCAGATTTCTTGCTTGGAGAGGAGCGTGGCGATGACAGCCTCGGAACCTAAGCAACGGTGATAGCAGCCTCGCGAAGATAGGAGTTAACCTGGTCAGCTGTTCCTGTGGGAAATGGAGTCCCATAGACACTGATGTCTCACAAACCGCTTCCGCCATCGACCACTAGAAACCCAATTGTTGTACTCACAGGCCAGAACGGTCTTGTACCACATATTTTTGTATTTTGCTTGGAATTTCTGTATCAAGTTGGAGCCTCATCAGCTAACAGTAATCCTGGGGCTGATGAGCACGACGGTCTTTTTCTGGAAATTTATACCCGGAAAACCCGGTCGTGACAGTTTTGGACTCTAACTTGCATGATTTGAATGGAACTAACCTGGACTGACGATGTTTTCAGCAGAATTACCATGGTGTTATTTATGTGCAGGAGCAAACGTTCTTGGAATGACCTGAAACTTCACGGAGCCACTTTTCAAAAAATAAGAAAAATACCTGCAAAAGATGAAGACCAGGGGGCCCACCACCTCTCCATGAGGGTGGGGGGCGTGCCCCCCTACCTCGTGGGCCCCTTGTTGCCTCTCTGACTCCAACTCCAACTCTATATATTGAGTTTCGGGGAGAAAAAATCAGAGAGAAGAAATCATCGCGTTTTACGATACGGAGCTGCCGCCAAGCCCTAAAACCTCTCGGGAGGGCTGATCTGGAGTCCGTTCGGGGTTCAGGAGAGCGGAGTCCGTCGCCATCATCATCATCAACCATCCTCCATCACCAATTTCATGATGCTCACCGCCGTGCGTGAGTAATTCCATCGTAGGCTTGCTGGACGGTGATGGGTTGGATGGGATCTATCATGTAATCGAGTTAGTTTTGTTAGGGTTTGATCCCTAGTGTCCACTATGTTCTGAGATTGATGTTGCTATGACTTTGCTATGCTTAATGCTTGTCACTAGGGCCCGAGTGCCATGATTTCAGATCTGAACCTATTATGTTTTCATCAATATATGAGTGTTCTTGATTCTATCTTGCAAGTCTATAGTCACCTATTATGTGTTATGATCCGTTAACCCCGAAGTGACAATAATCGGGATACTTACCGGTGCTGACCGTAGTTTGAGGAGTTCATGTATTCACCATGTGTTAATGGTTTGTTCCGGTTCTCTATTAAAAGGAGGCCTTAATATCCCTTAGTTTCCGTAAGGACCCCGCTACCACGGGAGGGTAGGACAAAAGATGTCATGCAAGTTCTTTTCCATAAGCACGTATGACTATGCTCGGAATACATGCCTACATTATATCAATGAACTGGAGCTAGTTCTGTGTCACCCTAGGTTATGACTGTTACATGATGAACCGCATCCGGCATAATTCTCCATCACTGATCCATTGCCTACGAGCTTTTCCTATATTGTTCTTCGCTTATTTACATTTCCATTGCTATTCTATTATCACTACAAAATACCAAAAACATTACTTTTACTACTGTTACCTTTTGTTACCATTATCACTACTATCATATTACTTTGCTACTAAATACTTTGTTGCAGATATTAAGTTTCCAGGTGTGGTTGAATTGACAACTCAGCTGCTAATACTTGAGAATATTCTTTGGCTCCCCTTGTGTCGAATCAATAAATTTGGGTTGAATACTCTTCCCTCGAAAACCATTGCGCTCCCCTATACTTGTGGGTTAGCAGTCAGCCGCATTGCTGAAGAGCCAGGCCGGCCTCCCCTTGTTGTGTAGTGGAGCAATGCGGCGGTGGATGAAATCCGCCTTGATCATCTCTAGGGTGAGCCCGGCAACGGCGAGGCAATGGATTCTGGTGATGGCGACCGTGAGCCTCCCATCCTGGGGGTCGGCATCGCCCCAGTCGTCCCTGCGAACCGGGGGCGTCTGGCGAACCTGGCAAAATTCCTGAGGGTCCTCCTCTTTAATCCAACACCACTGGCTCCGCCACTCCTCCCACCTCTCATTCTAGGTGCCCTCTAGATACGTCCCCTTCTCCAGGGTCCTTGGGATCCAGGCGACGCAACCGGAGATGGCGCCTCCCCTCTGGATCCGAGGGTAGAAGTAATGGCGGAAAAGCACCGTGTTGGGATGCACTCCGGCGAAGCCCTCGCAGAGATGGGCGAAAAGGGCCATGCACGCCACGGCATTTGGAGTGAAATCCAGAAGGTGGAAGCCATAGGTGTGCATGACATCGTTGAAGAAATCGGAGAAAGGGGGGCAGAGGCCGCAGGAAAAGTAGTCGACAAAAAATGGGTACCGATTCGGGGCGGCCTTGGCGCAATCAGCGGGGATGACATGCGTGGCTGGGTGCCCCGTCGTCTCTCCCCCCGTCTTGCACCCCCACAGGGGCCTGAAGTTGTCCCGGAGGTGGACTGCGTCGACCATCGAGGGAAAGTAGGCGAGCTGCGTCTGTCGTGTCACCGACTCTCTCTCCGGCGGCTCCGCCCCCCCCCCCCCGACGTCTTTGGCCACTCCTTTGCCTTTGTTGGTTTTGGGTGCCATGGCGGCTGCGAGAGGTGAAGGAGGAAGGGAAGCAAAAATGCGGCAACGTCGAGCAAGAGCAAGAGCTTGAGGAGGAAGAAGGAGGGGATGGCGGTTCCGAGATTGGGGAAAGCACAAAGGGTAAATGAGCAGTGTGCCCGCGGTTATTCCTTTTTACGGGGAAGTCGCGGGCCGCCTCTTTACCATCCGCGACGATGTGATGCATGTGTGCGGAAACCGCCCCATGCATGACCCCCACATTGCGCGTTCAACACGGGTCGTGGGGAAGCGCAACAGACGGAGAAGTTACTACAGTAAAAGTCCGCCCCACTTGCCCGCGCACCGTTCTAGGCCTAGCCCAAGAACGCGTCGCGCTTATGTGTGGCCCAGGCCCGGGGGCTCTTGTCGGTTCCCAAAAGTAGGGGCTCTCCTTTTGCACCCCTTTACTTGTGCATGGGCAGTCAGAGCCGCACCCACGGCCACACTAAGCAGGGCAGAGGAGGGAAGCAGGAACACAAGACGACCAAAGCAACGCCAAGACCAGAGGCACGAAGAGAGCAAGAGGGCGAGGTGGACTCCCCCGGCAAGACCCTTGCCGGGGTGGCTTCCGCAGCCTCGGCAAGATCCTTGCCGGGGCGACTTGCTTGGCGCCAGTGGAGCGCGCCACCCTTGAGCCTAAGTGTTTCCAATGCCATCAACTACATTGGAACCAAGGCTCGGGACGCACCTCCATGGTGGCATGCAGATCTTTGTAGAGATCCTAAATACGCAAGATCAGGCGAGAACTAGAAGACGATGATCCTTGGCGAGATCCTTGCCAAGGAAGTCCATGAGACCCCCAACAAGATCCTTGCCGAGGACGAACACGGTGCCACGGCAAGATGCTCGTCGGGCCCCCGTCAAGGCCCTTGCCGAAGACACCTGCGGGGCCGCAGCCAGGCCCACACCTGCCAGGACTCCACCGCCGCTCCCACACAGCTGCTAGCTTGACCAGCTGAGCAGGCATCTGCGTGGCAGCGCGCGGCCTCCAGACCAACTCAGCAAGCACCTGCGTCGTGGCATGCAGATCTTCGTGAAAGCTCAACCACCACGCCAGCGCAGCAGCCAGCCAACGTGGCGCTACAACGCCACGTCAGCTTGGACACACGTCGGAGCCAGGCGAGGCGACGACAGCTGGGACGAGCTTCTTTGTCGTCCCCAATAAAGCAAGAGGGGCACGTCGGCAACGCATTAAATGCGTTTGTCCTACAATGCTAGGGGATAGACTCAGCCCCTGTACACCTTTCCACCTCCTGTGTGCCACTGTGGTGACCCCGTTTGTCTATAAAAGGAGGCTCGAGGCGTACTAGAGAGGGATTCGGATCTTTTGGACTAGATACACACCATAGCTAGTTCAAGAACACAGGAACACTCAAATATAAATCAAAGTAGGACTAGGGTTTTACGCGTCTGCGCGGCCCGAACCTGGGTAAACAATTTGCGTGCTACGCGCCAGACCCGCTCTTTGCACAACCCCGCGCCCGCCAACCGTAGAAGGGATCCCAGTGACCCCATAGGTGTCGTTTACCACCGAGAAATACTGACTCCAAGTGCAGTAGACCAATATACAAATTATTTAGGACGTCCTAATTTCTCAGGATTTTTGGAGTTACAGAAGTATTCAAAACCTACAGATTACTACAGACTGTTCTGTTTTTGACAGATTCTCTTTTTCGTGTGTTGTTTGCTTATTTTGATGAATCTATGGCTAGTATCGAGGGGTATGAACCATAGAGAAGTTGGAATACAGTAGGTTTAACACCAGTAGAAATAAAGAATGAGTTCATTACAATACCTTAAAGTGGTGGTTTGTTTTCTTATACTAACGGAGCTCATGAGATTTTCTGTTGAGTTTTGTGTTGTGAAGTTTTCAAGGTTTTGGGTAAATATTTGATGGATTTTGGAATAAGGAGTGGCAAGAGCGTAAGATTGGGGATGCCCAAGCCACCCCAAGGTAAAATTCAAGGACAACCAAAAGCCTAAGCTTGGGGATGCCCCGGAAGGCATCCCCTCTTTCATCTTCGTCTATCGGTAACTTTACTTGAGGCTATATTTTTATTCACCACATGATATGTGTTTTGCTTGGAGCGTCTTGTATGATTTGTGTCTTTGCTTTTTAGTTCACCACAATCATCCGTGATGTACACACCCTTTTGGGAGAGACACACACGAATCGGAATTTATTAGAATAATCTATGTGCATCACTTATATCTTTTGACCTAGATAAGTTTTGCTCTAGTGTTTCACTTATATCTTTTTAGAGCACGGTGGTGGTTTTATTTTATAGAAATTATTGATATCTCATGCTTAACTTATATTATTTTGGGAGTCTTTTAGAATAGCATGGTAATTTGCTTTGGTTATGAAATTAGTCCTAATATGATAGGCATCCAAGATGGGTATAATAAAAACTTTCATATAAAGTGCATTGAATACTATGAGAAGTTTGATACTTGATGATCGTTTTGAGATATGAGGATAATGATATTAGAGTCATGCTAGTTGAGTAGTTGAGAATTTGAGAGATACTTGTGTTAAAGTTTGTGATTCCCGTAGCATGCACGTATGTTGAACCGTTATGTGATGAAGTCAGAGCATGATTTATTTATTGATTATCTTCCTTATGAGTGGCGGTCGGGGACGAGCGATGGTATTTTCCTACCAATCTATCCCCTAGGAGCATGCGCGTAGTACTTTGTTTTGATAACTAATAGATTTTTGCAATAAGTATGTGAGTTCTTTATGACTAATGTTGAGTCCATGGATTATACACACTCTCACCCTTCCACCATTGCTAGCCTCTCTAGTACCGCACAACTTTCACCGGTACCATAAACCCACCATATACCTTCCTCAAAACAGCCACCATACCTACCTATTGTGGCATTTCCATAGCCATTCCGAGATATATTGCCATGCAACTTTCCACCGTTCCGTTTATTATGACACACTTCATCATTGTCATATTGCTTTGCATGATCATGTAGTTGTCATCGTATTTGTGGCAAAGCCACCATTCATAATTCTTTCATACTTGTCGCTCTTGATTCATTGCACATCTCGGTACACCGCCAGAGGCATTCACATAGAGTCATATTCTGTTCTAAGTATCGAGTTCTAATTCTTGAGTTGTAAGTAAATAAAACTGTGCTGATCTTCATTATTAGAGCATTGTCCCATGTGAAGAAAGGATAATGGAGACTATGATCCCCCACAAGTCGGCATGAGATTCCGGATGAAAAAAAGAGGCCATAAAAAAGAGAGAAAAAAGGCCCAAATAAAAAATGAGAGAAAAAGAGAGAAGGGGCAATGCTACTATCCTTTTTTCCACACTTGTGCTTCAAACTAGCACCATGATCTTCATGATAGAGTGTCTCCTATTTTGTCACTTTCATATACTAGTGGGAATTTTTCATTATAGAACTTGGCTTGTATATTCCAATGATGTGCTTCCTCAAAGTGCCCTAGGTCTTCGTGAGCAAGCGAGTTGGATGCACCCACTTAGTTTCTTTTTGAGCTTTCATACACTTATAGCTCTAGTGCATCCGTTGCATGGCAATCCCTACTCACTCACATTGATATCTATTGATGGGCATCTCCATAGCCCGTTGATACGCCTAGTTGATGTGAGACTATCTTCTCCTTTTTGTCTTCTCCACAACCACCATTCTATTCCACCTATAGTGCTATGTCCATGGCTCACGCTCATGTATTGCGTAAAGATTGAAAAAGTTTGAGAACATCAAAAGTATGAAACAATTGCTTGGCTTGTCATCGGGGTTGTGCATGATTTAAATATTTTGTGTGATGAAGATAGAGCATAGCCAGACTATATGATTTTGTAGGGATAACTTCCTTTGGCCATGTTATTTTGAGAAGACATGATTGCTTTATTAGCATACTTGAAGTATTATTATTCTTATGTCAATATTAAACTTTGGTCTTGAATCTTTAGGATCTGAATATTCATGCCGCAATAAAGAAAATTACATTGAAAATTATGCTAGGTAGCATTCCACATCAAAAATTCTGTTTTTATCATTTACCTACTCGAGGACGAGCAGGAATTAAGCTTCGGGATGCTGATACGTCTCCAAGGTGTCTATATTTTTTGATTGTTCCATGCTATTATATTATCTGTTTTGGATGTTTAATGGGATTTATTGTGCACTTTTATATTATTGTCACATCCCTAGTTCTGACAATGCCTAGTGCATGCATTAGAGTGTTACATCATGTTTAAATTTCATTTAAACCTGAGATGGGGATTGACTAAGCCCTAGCACCAAATGAATTCAACTAGGGTCAAAATAAAACCTTTTTCATTGAACTCAAAATGTCCTCTAAAAATGTTCAACATTTCTGGTTTGAGGTGAAAGCATCTACCAAAAATGGTTTATATTATTGCAGGACATATTTGGTCACTGAATTAAATCATATAGTATTTTCATTTGGGCATTTAAATGCTATTAAATATTTCAAATGCTCAAATAATCATAAACTAAAATGTTTACTGTTGGATATATTCTAAACAGTAGCCATGATTAGTTTCATGATTTTTGAAAGTGTCTGAGTATTTTTTGTAAAGCCCAAAATTTACAGAATAATAGAAAACTGAGATAATTAGAAAAAGAGAGAGAGAGAAAGACCCGTACCTGGGCCACTTACCTGTAGCCGGCCCAGCTGCACCAGTCCAGCCCACCGGGGCAGAGCGGCTGTCTTCAACCTCTGCCAGTAGGCAGAGGCGAAGTAGCACGCACGCACGCGCGCACGCGGAGGCCTCCACCTCCTGCTTCGCCGTGGCAGCCTCCCCGACTTCCTCGCGACACCACGGAGACGTCCCCGACCCCCTCTCACTTCTCCCTCGCTCTCTGGACCTCCCTCCCCCTCGCTCCTCTGCTTCCCCCCCCATGACCGAAAGCCGCCGTCGACGTCGCTCGCAACCACCGTGGCCACCAGCCCTCCCTCACCCATCCAGCGTGCTCGAGAGCTCCGTCACGACATCCTCGACCTCCCCACCAAGCCATGGAACTACGGACGCGCCACAACGTCGCCGGCATCGCCGTTTCCATCGCCGGCCGCCGAGGATCTTCACCGTCAATTCGCCACCATCGTCGCGTCCCCGAGCCGGCTAACCATCCCTACGGCACCGCTGTGAGCTCCTACGCCTCCCCTCCCTCTTCCCCCCTTCGATTGCGCCCTGTAGCCTCGATTCCACCGGAGCCGCGAGCTCGGCTCCGCCGGCGATGTCGCCGCCGTCACTGCAGACAGCAAGGCTCGAAACCGAGCACGGCACCGTGCTCCTAGCATCTTCAGGAGCTCGGCGAGCCCCTTAACCATCCCTCGCGTCCTCTGTGGCCTCGCCCCGCTCGAACCCGAAGCTCCGGCCGCCGCCGCAAGCCCCGCTCCGGCGAGCGCTGACCACCCCGCATCCTTCCGTCGCCTTCTCCGGATGCGCACGAGCGCTAGGAACCCACAGAGCCTCTCCGCGCGGCGTTTGGACGCTGGAGCAAGAAACCCGAAGGTCTCCGCCGTCTCGGCCTCGCCGGCGTCAAGCCGCCGGCGGGTTAGGCCCTGCTGACCAGGGGTTTGACCCCCCTGGGTCGATGACAGGTGGGGCCAGCCCCCCTGTTAATTAGTTTAGTTTATTTTAATTTAATTACCCCCTGCTGACACTGACATGTGGGCCCTAGTGCCCTAATCTTTAATTAAGCTAAACTAAACCCCCCTGTTTAACCCGTGTCACTGACGTGTGGACCCCACACGTCAGGTTTGACCTGGACCGCCCTGTTGACCTGATGACGTCAGGGTGAGGTCATGCTGACGCAATAGTCATTTTCTGGAATTTAGTTTATTTTATAAATAATCAGAAAATTCTAGAAAATAGCTAAAACTTCAATAAATCATAGAAAATTAATCGTAACTCCAAATGAAATAATTTATATATGAAAAATTATCAGAAAAATTCAAGGAATCCATCTGTACCATTTTCATGCATGTTAGAACAACTTATCACTACTGTTTAGGACAAATGAATTAAATGGCATTTGAATAATCACATATGGAGTTTGAATTTGAATCTTGTATTCAAACCAACTTCATTTAATCTATTGCTAGTTGCATTAGCTCAAAACACATTCATATTGCCATGTCATAGCATGCATCATTTTGTGCATTGCATTGATTGTGTTCCTTCTTTGTTGCCGGTATTTGTTCCCTCTCGATAGACGTGATACCGATGATGTGATCGTTGACACTGATGAAGACTCAATGTTATCTTCAGAAGTGCCAGGCAAGCAAAACCCCCTTGTTCATTCCGATAAAATCCCACTCTCTCGCTCCTGCTCTCTTTTACTGCATTAGGACAACAACGACATATTTGATACTTGCTGCGGTAGCTGAACCCTTTATCCTTTGCATGACCTGTCATTGCCACAGTAAATAGATGAAACCCACTTAGCATGAGTAGGAGTTGTTTGAGCCCTGTTGTGCCTACTCATTCATGCTTGTTTGTCATGCCTGCTACTGCTTAGAGTTGAGTCAGGTCTGATTCATCGGGGATGAATCAGAGGTGTGTGAACATGTCCTACTGTGTGTGAGCTAAGTGTGTGAACACGATTTGGTAAAGGTAGCGGTGAGAGGCCATGTAGGAGTACATGGTGGGTTGTCTCATTGCAGCCGTCCTCAGGAACTGAGTTCTGTGTTTGTGATCCATGATTCAGCTACTACCACGCATTGGGCCCGAAACCAATGGACCCTCTCGGCTTCTTGATCACCCTTGTCCTCTGTCCAGGAGTTGCAAGTAGTTTCTGGTGTTTGTAGTATGCTGGAGGCCGTGCGCAGCGCTGACCGTAGGGGTGGGCTGTGATGCGGTAGGCACGTGGCCGGGTAAACCGGGCGCCCGTTTGGTGTCATGGAACCCTGTTCACATCGTTTGGGGCTGTGAGCGAAACTCCGGCCGGATCTCCTCATGGATGGAACCCGAATAGGCGATAAACCTGGACTAGAGACTTGAGTGTTTAGGCAGGCCGTGGCCGACACCCACGTTGGGCTTCCGCTTGAAGGTTGCCGAGTACATGTCGTGTAAACGGCGGTAAGTGGTGAGAGCGTGTGTGAAGAAGTACACCCCTGCAGGGTTAATATGATCTATTCGAATAGCCGTGTCCGCGGAAAAGGACTTCTGGGTTGCTTATATCAGTTCATAGACAAGTGAAAGTGGATACTCTAAAATACGCAAGATAAGCGTGAGTGCTATGGATGGCGTTCTCGTAGGGAGACGGGAGCGGATCCATAGTGGTGTATTGATATGGTGAATATGTGGACTCGTGTGCGCCACCTCAAAAGAGTTACTTGCAGTCGTAGTTCAGGATAGCCACCGAGTCAAAGCTGGCTTGCTGCAGTTAAACCCCACCATCCCTTTGTTGATAATGATGCATATGTAGTTAGTTCTGATGTAAGTCTTGCTGGGTACATTTGTACTCACGTTTGCCTATTTTATGTTTTGCAGAGAGACTTCGGTCTCACTAGTAGTTCGCGTGGTCTTCGACGTTTAGCTTGTTACCTCAGCTACGATCTTGTGCCTCGGCAGGATCTGGTAGATAGTCAGGCTTCTCAGCCTTTTTCAGTTATAGATGTCTGTACCCAGACATGATAGCTTCCGCTTGTGCTTTGATTTGTATGCTCTGATTGTTGGGTCATGAGACCCATGTTTGTAATATCTCGCTCCTCGGAGCCTATTGAATAAATTACTTGAGTCGTAGAGTCATGTTGTGATGCCATGTTGTATTTGCACATATCGAGCATATTGTGTGTATGCTATTGAAATGCTTGGTATGTGTGGGATCTGACCATCTAGTTGTTTATCTTTAGTAGCCTCTCTTACCGGGAAATGTCTCCTAGTGTTTCCACCGAGCCATGGTAGCTTGCTACTGCTCCGGAACACTTAGGCTGGCCGGCATGTGTCCTTCTTCGTTCCTGTGTCTGTCCCTTCGGGGAAATGTCACGCGATGAATACCGGAGTCCTGTTAGCCCGCTACAGCCCGGTTCACCGGAGTCCTGCTAGCCCAGTGCTACAGCCTGGATTCACTCGCTGATGACCGACACGTTCGATGCTGGGTCATGGATGCCTGTCCCTGTAAGTCTGTGCCACTTTGGGTTTACGACTAGCCATGTCAGCCCGGGCTCCTTATCATATGGATGCTAGCGACACTGTCATATACGTGTGCCAAAAGGCGCAAACGGTCCCGGGCAAAGGTAAGGCGACACCCGTGGGAATACCGTGCGTGAGGCCGCAAAGTGATATGAGGTGTTACATGCTAGATCGATGTGGCATTGAGTCGGGGTCCTGACAGCGTTGGTATCAGAGCTTGACTGCCTGTAGGATTACCAAGCCAAACTGGTCGAAGTTGAGTCTAGAAATTCTTTAGTTATATAAGGGAATTGATTGTGGGATGGAACGTAAGGCTCTTTTTACTCCTTATACCTTATGCCTTCTGATCTGAGTCATCTTATCTTTCCTGTCGGGGATTAAGAACTAGGCTATCTCTTCTTTCTATCAGGATCACGTGTTACTAATCAGTGGACTTATAAGATTGTTGGATTTAAGTCTCAGTTCAGTTCCTACTACTTCCATATGCTAATTGTTGATCTCGAAACCTTGATATTGTGCTTCTGAGTGGTTATGCCACCATTTTTGTGAATGTCTCAAATCTCTTCTGAGCATTTACAGCTGTTATGCTGTCCGAGTCATCCCAGGTTTCTAAGTAGTCTGATGCATTTGCAAATTCCTTCCTCCCGCTTCGATGTTCCTTTGGGACAGATTAACCACACTAATCGGTGTGTTGAGGTAATTATTACCTCGACATATATGTTGGAATTATTATTATGACCCTAAGTGCTTAGGGGATCATCTAGTAATTTAGCCATGATTTGTGTTCCCAGTGTGATGATTCTGGCCATCATTCTCGAAAGCATCCCGTGATGCTACTTAGTAGTAGGTATTCTGTTCCTGGGTTCTTGAACCCGAGATTCACTCTACCCACTTCATGTTGATAGTAATTGCTAGTGTCTTTAGGATATTAGTAACCTTTGCGATAGTCCTTGAAGTCTGTGGTATCTTCTTCTTCCAAATACCATGAACTACTTATGGCAGAAGTTCCTCGTTGAACTGAAATATCACAACATGATTATTCTTGATGAGATCTCCATTATATATTGTGGCTCTGCCAGTTCTACCTTTCTGCATGGGTTATCCGGAAGAAATATGTTGAACTTTGTTCGACATGCTAAACCATGCATCCACAACTCAGAAAATCGTATGTTCCTTTGAGTTGTCCCTCTTTAGTTGTCTTCTGACCCTCGTTTATCAATTGATAGTCAAGAGTATGCGTGCAATCGTTCATCGATACCTATTACTCTTGTGGTCCGTCAAGCCATTCTATTCCGGAATGACTAGGAGAAACAAACTCCAGTACCTCATCCATATCTAGGATTGGGTCAAAACAATTGTACTCCGCAGATCAAAATGCCAGCCCAGCTTTTGATTCTGTTCTACCCTGAAGTATTACCGTCTTTATGTCAGGATTTTCATGAGGATTGCACCGGCTCTTGTGAATTCTTGATGTAGTGATACTTCTCGCCATCATTATTCATCCCTCGGTTCCGTGTTGTCGCAACCGGAATACCGACAAATGAATTGTGATGTGTGAAATCAATACGCCTAGCAACCTCGTTGCTGGGTAGTTAAAGGACAATAATTTCATTCGTAGTGTGTTGGTTATTGAATCATCATTCTAAGATTGATCGTGCTACCTAGTCCATTCACCTGGTTCACTCCTCGATCGATGAGTTAGGACTATTTCAAGTCCTCACTCATTTGATCATATCGTCTTGCCCTCAAAAGCAAGATTGTTCTCGAGCTTAGTAACATATCGGTGGTTCGTGATTTTCCAAATATCTTCTCGGAAGTATTACCAGGTTGTTCCCTGACTGTTATGTTGAGCTCGTGATCAAGTTGGTTTCTTGTGAACCACCTTCTCTCCAAGAATCGGTGTTAGATATCCCTGAGCTAGTTGGTTAAGCTAGACAACAACTTGGAGAGTTGGAAGATAAAAGCTTGCCTGACTTAGTTCGTTCCAAAGGGATATTCTTGTGTAGTGTGTGTTGAAGAAAGATGATATCTTCATCGATTGGTCCTTGTGATCAGTTGCTGGACCTATTGTCTTATCAATCCTTTGATTTGAGTGTGGGCTATCGTCAAATCAAATCAGTACCAACGATGCTCGTAATGTTGTCTTATTCGTGGTTGATCCCTCGAGCATACACCATTACATCTTTGGTCTGACCAATGCTATCACCGTGTTCACTTAACTATGGAATTCCTTTTAAAAGGAAACCTGGATGAATTGTTGTTGAGCCCATTGACAACATCCTTATCTCCTCCATGATTTTGTTGAACATTAAGCTAGTGTTGGAAATTTTTGAAAGCATTTGTTCATGCTAGCTCATGAAGCATATGTTTGGATGAAGGTAGTGACTTCCTTTAATTCATGTGCATCTGATGCAAGTTGCCGCCGTGGATTCGAGAAAGTCAATGTTGCTTTATTTGGAATCATTCCAAATCAGTCATGCACACGTGCGAAGAATGCTGTGGTTTGAAGACTTGCAACCTTCAATCTATATGTATCCCTAGCACACCAAGCCACTGATTGATTTGTTCAAGGAGAAGGAGTTCCTTCATAAGAGCTAATCCGGACTTATGTAAGGACTTCGATACCCTCGTTGATGGTTCCCCCTCCTGAACTCGGTAGTGTTTTATTATAAGACTACAATGTGGTCATGCTTGTCTGGGACAACGTGTTCACATGTTTGTAGCAGAACCAGCTCATGTTTTGGAGCTTACTATCGTAGTTCATTCCCCGAGAATCTCGCAACGTCATCTCGTCGATTTGTGTTGCAAACTTTCCGTTTTTCTTCCTAGACTCGATGAGTCTGGAATATCCTGACACCAACCAGATCTGAATCTCAGGCAGATATGATGGTTGGAATATTTCCCAAGAATTATAATATTGGTCGCGCGATAACCGGTAAAGTGGATGTCGTGGCCAACACACCCAGCCGGAAGACCTGTTATTATAATATCTTGATTGATGAAGTTGGCCACCTCCCCATAGGGATTTCGTAGGATTTACTCCCTAGTTGCCCCTATGGATTTCTGTGTTCCGAAGTCCGACCTTTTTACTTGATGTTCTAGATATCAAACCATATCTATGAATGGGTTACACTAGCACATCAAGGAGAACATTAGAAGCGGAGTGCTAAATGTCTCTCGGTCGATCATCCAGATTTCGTTCCCTTGGCCTTGCTAAGGTGAAATCTGAGAAAGTGTTATCCTCCTCTGCATGTGCATCGTCCATCGCTATTCATCATGGTAGTATGTTGTGCTGTCGGCACCCTTGACACGGATGTTGATAAAACCTTGATGATTGTGGAAATGCTCAAGTTCTTGAGAGCACGCACAAGCGTTACGTGTTATCATCGGCTCTAACTGGGATTACTCTCAGTTTCCTCGGCAATGCTATGACCTCTTCAAACAGTGAATTCACTCCCTATTGTTGGGCTCTTCCCCAGTTACCAGAATCATTCCCAGCATTTGCATTTTGTTCCCAGCTTGCACCGCCAATGTGTCATTCTACCATGGGTCTCTTCCATCTCCGGTGATAAGCAAATTCATCCATTACGTTGTCTTCAACAAGGTAATCCACATCATCCAAGTCTGAGTATGTCATTCTACCGACCCCCTCCAAATGATCGCTTGTGATTGCCTTAGGCTGGTATAAAGAGTTTCAATGATCTCTGAATCAAAAGTAATTCTTTTTGCCACTTAAGGGGATATCTCTACGAGTCACCTTCCCTAAGGTGTATCGTTATGGTATCATGGCAACTCAACTCCTCGCTACGTTGACAATCGATTACCACCTTCTTAAGCGTGGAATTGTTGTCTACCCAGTGAACCTTTATCATCTTCTTCACTCCATTCCTATGGATGTATGCTTCATCTCTCAGCTCGAGAGATGTTGCTATGCTTCATTCCGTGAGTTAATCCTGAGTTGTTCGATCTTCGAGGAGATCGACCCTTCTAGAGTCTCCTTCTCTCCAGGTCATGTTGGCAGGATTTCTCAGAGCAAGACTTCAAGACAATAATGGTGAATGAATCAACGTTCAACTGAAGTGCACCCTGGATCGTGAAGATTATACTAGTTGCGTTTACCTTTCACCTTACCCTACGCTTGAATCTCGAGACGAGATTCTTGTTTAGTGGGGGTGAGTTGTCACATCCCTAGTTCTGACAATGCCTAGTGCATGCATTAGAGTGTTACATCATGTTTAAATTTCATTTAAACCTGAGATGGGGATTGACTAAGCCCTAGCACCAAATGAATTCAACTAGGTTCAAAATAAAACCTTTTTCATTGAACTCAAAATGTCCTCTAAAAATGTTCAACATTTCTGGTTTGAGGTGGAAGCATCTACCAAAAATGGTTTATATTTTTGCAGGACATATTTGGTCACTGAATTAAATCATATAGTATTTTCATTTGGGCATTTAAATGCTATTAAATATTTCAAATGCTCAAATAATCATAAACTAAAATGTTTACTGTTGGATATATTCTAAACAGTAGCCATGATTAGTTTCATGATTTTTGAAAGTGTCGGAGTATTTTTAATAAAGCCCTAAATTTACAGAATAATAGAAAACTGAGATAATTAGAAAAAGAGAGAGAGAGAAAGACCCGTACCTGGGCCACTTACCTGTAGCCGGCCCAGCTGCACCAGTCCAGCCCACCGGGGCAGAGCGGCTGTCTTCAACCTCTGCCAGTAGGCAGAGGCGAAGTAGCACGCACGCACGCGCGCACGCGGAGGCCTCCACCTCCTGCTTCGCCGTGGCAGCCTCCCCGACTTCCTCGCGACGCCACGGAGACGTCCCCGACCCCCTCTCACTTCTCCCTCGCTCTCTGGACCTCCCTCCCCCTCGCTCCTCTGCTTCCCCCCCCCCCATGACCGAAAGCCGCCGTCGACGTCGCTCGCAACCACCGTGGCCACCAGCCCTCCCTCGCCCATCCAGCGTGCTCGAGAGCTCCGTCACGACATCCTCGACCTCCCCACCAAGCCATGGAACTACGGATGCGCCACAACGTCGCCGGCATCGCCGTTTCCATCACCGGCCGCCGAGGATCTTCACCGTCAATTCGCCACCATCATCGCGTCCCCGAGCCGGCTAACCATCCCTACGACACCGCTGTGAGCTCCTACGCCTCCCCTCCCTCTTCCCCCCTTCGATTGCGCCCTGTAGCCTCGATTCCACCGGAGCCGCGAGCTCGGCTCCGCCGGCAATGTCGCCGCCGTCACTGCAGACAGCAAGGCTCGAAACCGAGCACGGCACCGTGCTCCTAGCATCTTCAGGAGCTCGGCGAGCCCCTTAACCATCCCTCCCGTCCTCTGTGGCCTCGCCCCGCTCGAACCCGAAGCTCCGGCCGCCGCCGCAAGCCCCGCTCCGGCGAGCGCTGACCACCCCGTGTCCTTCCGTCGCCTTCTCTGGATGCGCACGAGCGCTAGGAACCCACAGAGCCTCTCCGCGCGGCGTTTGGACGCCGGAGCAAGAAACTCGAAGGTCTCCGCCGTCTCGGCCTCGCCGACGTCAAGCCGCCGGCGAGTTAGGCCCTGCTGACCAGGGGTTTGACCCCCCCTGGGTCGATGACAGGTGGGGCCAGCCCCCCTGTTAATTAGTTTAGTTTATTTTAATTTAATTACCCCCTGCTGACACTGACATGTGGGCCCTAGTGCCCTAATCTTTAATTAAGCTAAACTAAACCCCCCTGTTTAACCCGTGTCACTGACGTGTGGACCCCACACGTCAGGTTTGACCTGGACCGCCCTGTTGACCTGATGACGTCAGGGTGAGGTCATGCTGACGCAATAGTCATTTTCTGGAATTTAGTTTATTTTATAAATAATCAGAAAATTCCAGAAAATAGCTAAAACTTCAATAAATCATAGAAAATTAACCGTAACTCCAAATGAAATAATTTATATATGAAAAATTATCAGAAAAATTCAAGGAATCCATCTGTACCATTTTCATGCATGTTAGAACAACTTATCACTACTGTTTAGGACAAATGAATTAAATGGCATTTGAATAATCACATATGGAGTTTGAATTTGAATCTTGTATTCAAACCAACTTCATTTAATCTGTTGCTAGTTGCATTAGCTCAAAACACATTCATATTGCCATGTCATAGCATGCATCATTTTGTGCATTGCATTGATTGTGTTCTTCTTTGTTGCCGGTATTTGTTCCCTCCCGGTAGACGATGTTCCGACGTTGTGATCGTTGACACTGATGAAGACTCAATGTTATCTTCAGAAGTGCCAGGCAAGCAAAACCCCCTTGTTCATTCCGATAAAATCCCACTCTCTCGCTCCTGCTCTCTTTTACTGCATTAGGACAACAACGACATATTTGATACTTGCTGCGGTAGCTGAACCCTTTATCCTTTGCATGACCTGTCATTGCCACAGTAAATAGATGAAACCCTTTAGCATGAGTAGGAGTTGTTTGAGCCCTGTTGTGCCTACTCATTCATGCTTGTTTGTCATGCCTGCTACTGCTTAGAGTTGAGTCAGGACTGATTCATCGGGGATGAATCAGAGGTGTGTGAACATGTCCTACTGTGTGTGAGCTAAGTGTGTGAACACGATTTGGTAAAGGTAGCGGTGAGAGGCCATGTAGGAGTACATGGTGGGTTGTCTCATTGCAGCCGTCCTCAGGAACTGAGTTCTGTGTTTGTGATCCATGATTCAGCTACTACCACGCATTGGGCCCGAAACCAATGGACCCTCTCGGCTTCTTGATCACCCTTGTCCTCTGTCCAGGAGTTGCAAGTAGTTTCTGGTGTTTGTAGTATGCTGGAGGCCGTGCGCAGCGCTGACCGTAGGGGTGGGCTGTGATGCGGTAGGCACGTGGCCGGGTAAACCGGGCGCCCGTTTGGTGTCACGGAACCCTGTTCACATCGTTTGGGGCTGTGAGCGAAACTCCGGCCGGATCTCCTCATGGATGGAACCCGAATAGGCGATAAACCTGGACTAGAGACTTGAGTGTTTAGGCAGGCCGTGGCCGACCCCCACGTTGGGCTTCCGCTTGAAGGTTGCCGAGTACATGTCGTGTAAACGGCGGTAAGTGGTGAGAGCGTGTGTGAAGAAGTACACCCCTGCAGGGTTAATATGATCTATTCGAATAGCCGTGTCCGCGGAAAAGGACTTCTGGGTTGCTTATATCAGTTCATAGACAAGTGAAAGTGGATACTCTAAAATACGCAAGATAAGCGTGAGTGCTATGGATGGCGTTCTCGTAGGTAGACGGGAGCGGATCCATAGTGGTGTATTGATATGGTGAATATGTGGACTCGTGTGTGCCACCTCAAAAGAGTTACTTGCAGTCGTAGTTCAGGATAGCCACCGAGTCAAAGCTGGCTTGCTGCAGTTAAACCCCACCATCCCTTTGTTGATAATGATGCATATGTAGTTAGTTCTGATGTAAGTCTTGCTGGGTACATTTGTACTCACATTTTCCTATTTTATGTTTTGCAGAGAGACTTCGGTCTCACTAGTAGTTCGCGTGGTCTTCGACGTTTAGCTTGTTACCTCAGCTACGATCTTGTGCCTCGGCAGGATCTGGTAGATAGTCAGGCTTCTCAGCCTTTTTCAGTTATAGATGTATGTACCCAGACATGATAGCTTCCGCTTGTGCTTTGATTTGTATGCTCTGATTGTTGGGTCATGAGACCCATGTTTGTAATATCTCGCTCCTCGGAGCCTATTGAATAAATTACTTGAGTCGTAGAGTCATGTTGTGATGCCATGTTGTATTTGCACATATCGAGCATATTGTGTGTATGCTATTGAAATGCTTGGTATGTGTGGGATCTGACCATCTAGTTGTTTATCTTTAGTAGCCTCTCTTACCGGGAAATGTCTCCTAGTGTTTCCACCGAGCCACGGTAGCTTGCTACTGCTCCGGAACACTTAGGCTGGCCGGCATGTGTCCTTCTTCGTTCCTGTGTCTGTCCCTTTGGGGAAATGTCACGCGATGAATATCGGAGTCCTGTTAGCCCGCTATAGCCCGGTTCACCGGAGTCCTGCTAGCCCAGTGCTACAGCCTGGATTCACTCGCTGATGACCGACACGTTCGATGCTGGGTCATGAATGCCTGTCCCTGTAAGTCTGTGCCACTTTGGGTTTATGAATAGCCATGTCAGCCCGGGCTCCTTATCATATGGATGCTAGCGACACCGTCATATACGTGTGCCAAAAGGCGCAAACGGCCCCGGGCTAAGGTAAGGCGACACCCGTGGGAATACCATGCGTGAGGCCGCAAAGTGATATGAGGTGTTACATGCTAGATCGATGTGGCATTGAGTCAGGGTCCTGACAATTATTTTTGGGACTAACCTATTAATAGGAGGCCCAGTGCCAGTTGCTGGACTTTGCCTATTTCAATGTTTCGCAGAAAAGGAATATCAAACGGAATCCAAACGGAATGAAACCTTCGCGAGGATCTTTTTTGGAACAAACTCAATACAGGAGACTTGGAGTGGAGGTCAAGGAAGCAAAGAGGCGGCCACGAGGTAGGGCGGCGCCCCCGGGGGGCAGGCGCACCCCCCACCCTCGTGGGCCCCTCGTAGCTCCACTGACCTACTTCTTTCGCCTATATATATACTCTTATACCCTAAAAACATCCAGGGGAGCCATGAAACCACTTTTCCACCGCCGCAACCTTCTATACCCGTGAGATCCCATCTAGGGACCTTTTTTGGCGATCTGCCAGAGGGGTATTGATCATGGAGGGCTTCTACATCAACACCCTAGCCTCTCTGATAATGTGTGAGTAGTTTACCATAGACCTTTGGGTCCATAGTTATTAGCTAGATGGATTCTTCTCTCTCTTTGGTTCTCAATACAAAGTTCTCCTCGATGTTCTTGGAGATCTATTCGATGCAATTCTTTTTGCGGTGTGTTTGTCGAGATCCCATGAATTGTGGGTTTATGATCGAGATTATCTATGAAAAATATCTGATTCTTCTCTGAATTCTTATATGCATGATTTGATATCTTTGCAAGTCTCTTTGAATTGTCAGTTTGGTTTGGCCTACTAGATTGATCTTTCTTGCAATGTGAGAATTGCTTAGCTTTGGGTTCAATCTTGCGGTGTCCTTTGCTAGTGACAGTAGGGGCAGCAAGGCATGCATTGTATTGTTGCCATTGAGGATAAAAAAGATGGGGTTTATATCATATTGCTTGAGTTTATCCCTCTATATCATGTCATCTTGCCTAATGCGTTACTCGGTTCTTATGAACTTAATACTCTCGATGCATGCTGGATAGCGGTCGATGTGTGGAGTAATAGTAGTAGATGCAGAATCGTTTTAATCTACTTGACACGGACGTGATGCCTATGGTCATGATCATGCCTAGATATCATCATAACTATGCACTTTTCTATCAATTGCTTGGCAGTAATTTGTTCACCCACCTTAATTTATGCTATCTTGAGAGAAGCCACTAGTGAAACCTATGGCCCCCGGATCTACTTTACATCATATAAGTTTCCAATCTACAATTCTACTTTTATATTTATTTTGCAATCTTTACTTTTCAATCTATACAACAAAAATACAAAAAAATATTTATCTTATTATCTTTATTAGATCTCACTTTCGTAAGTGACCGTGAAGGGATTGACAACCCCTTTATCGCGTTGGTTGTGAGGTTCTTGTTTGTTTGTGCAGGTACTAGGCGACTTGCGTGTAGTCTCCTACTGGATTGATACCTTGGTTCGCAAAAACCGTGGGAAATACTTACGCTACTTTGCTGCATCACCCTTTACTCTTCAAGGGAAAACTAACACATGCTCAAGAGGTAGCAGGCTCCTTTTTTAGGATGATTTCCAATTACTTACATTGGAGAAAGGGAGAAGGCCGGGGTAGTCGGCCATAATAGCCACTATTGAGCCGTCAAGGCTCGCTTGATAAAATACTCCATCATCAAACTCTATAAATATAGCCGGATCCTTGCGGAAGCCAGGGTCTTCGTTGCGAGCATAATCCTCTGGCTGTGGGGAGGGGCAATGATCCTTTTCGACCACCTTGCTCCATGTCTATTTTAGGACGACCAAAACAATTTGATTAGCATACCTTGATAATGAGGTAGGACAATGCTGATAATCAAGAACTTACCCATTCAATGGGGTTATACATGGAAAAACATTCCCGGCAATTTAAACGGGTGAATTCTTCTTTCTCCCCCTTATAAAGATCTACCAGAATGGCGGCCAGAGCGGCTGGGGTATCCGGGTCCTCACGCTTATAACGAGATGCATCGTCCGCTCCGTTGTAACACCATAAAGGGTTCACTCTAGACTAAAGGGGTTGGATGCCTCGATTTATCATGATGGCCATGACTTCGAATATCGAGAGTTCGAAATGGGCAAGTACCCTGACTTTGCTAACCAACCTCTGTACCTCCGCACTGTCTTCTTGCTTGGGGCTCTGGGACGCCAATTGAATCGTTTCTTCAAAGGAGCACTAGAGAATTCGGGAAGTCCACGCCGAACTGGGTCTGGAAGGGGAACATCCTTAATATAAAACCATTTCGAAGTCCATTTTTTAGATTCCTTCTTGGGAGTTCCGACGAGGTAACCTGATCCTGCTATGCACCATACTTCAGCACCGCCCACTTCAAATATGGAACCCCCTTGGGAATGAGGACGAGGCAAAATAACTTTCTCCATAGTTCGAAATGAGTCTCGCAACCTAAAAACAGTTCGCGGAGAGCAACAAAACCCAAAATATCCAGGATAGAACCTGGTGTGAGGTTGTGCAGCTAGATCCTGTAGAATTCCAATAGACCTCTGAGGAAGGGGTGGATCGGAAACCCTAAGGCCCTCAGAAGAAACGAGACAAAGCACACCCTCCTCCTTGTTGGGGTTGGGGATGTTTTCTGCTAGCACCTCATTACGAATCGAGGCCAATCCCGCCCGCACGGAGACTAGTTCTGTGGGAGGAAGGTATCCCTCCGTCTGAAGTCAATCCAGATGGAGGTGTGACACTGAGCAGCTTCGCCAATCACCTGCTTGAGGGCCATGAGGGCGCGGGGAAGAGCTAGGAGCGTTCACCATGTTTTGAAGTTTATCATGGTTTGCTCTGATGCTCTTTGCGCGATGTGGGATGGCATTTGGGGATCTAACATCCTTATATAGATGCCGCCCTTGCGCGGTAAAGGGCTAATTTGTAAAAAAATATGGACCGTTCGCATTCACCCAACGCGTGGAGATCGAGGCGACAACATGGAGGAATCGTAAAGGCAGGGCATAAAGGTCAAAATCGGACTGTCATCAATTTGAAGTATGATGAAGAACCCGTGTTGCAAAGCCGAAGACATAAGCCGGATACAACATCGTCATTGAAGGCAAGTTCGGGGGCTATTGAGGGAGTCCTGGATTACGGGGTCCTCAGGTGTCCGATCTATTCGATATGGGCTGGACTGATGGGTCATGAAGGCGAAGCAAAAGACCACCTCCCGTGTTCCTGTAGGACTCCTATGTGCATAGAACGACAAGTTTGGTGTCCGGGTGAAATATTCATTTCCTCTGTGAACCGACTTTGTATAACCCTAGGCCCCTCCGGTGTGTATATAAACTAGAGGGGTTAGTCCGCAGGGGGCATCTGAATAATCATAGGCTAGACAGCTAGGGTTTGGCCATTACGATCTCGAGGTAGATCAACTCTTGTAACCTCTATACTCATCAAATACAACCAAGTAGGACATAGGATTTTACCTCCTTTGAGAGGGCCCGAACCTGGGTAAATACTGTGTCCCTGTTGTCAATTGTTACCATTGATCCTTAGACTCACAGCTTGGGCCCCCTACTCGAGATATGCCAATTTTGACACCGATACTCGCACTTAAAACAACATCCCTCAAGTTGTCTAAGTGATACATGATCCAAACAACTAACCCATGTCCGATCATCACGTGAGATGGGGTAGTCATCAATGGTGAACATCTCCATGTTGATCATATCTAACTCATGTTCGACCTTTCGGTCTCCAGTGTTCCGAGACCATGTCTGAACATGCTAGGCTCTTCAAGTTTAACCCATGTATTCCGTGTGTGTAAATCTGGCTTACACCCGTTGTATGTGAACATAGAGTCTATAACACCTGATCATCACATGGTGTCTCGAAACGATGAACTTTCGCAATGGTGCATACTTAGGGAGAACACTTTTACCTTGAAATTTAGTAGAGGGATCATCTTATAATGCTACCATTGTTCTAAGCAAAATAAGATGCAGAAAAGATAAACATCGCATACAATCAAAATACGTGACATGATATGGCCATCATCATCTTGTGCTTTTGATCTCCATCTCCAAAGCAACGTCATGATCTCCATCATCACGGGCTTGACACCTTGATCTCCATCGTAGCGTCGTTGCGTCGAGGTCGACACGCCAACTATTGCTTCTACAACTATCGCTAACGCGTAGTGATAAAGTAAAGCAATTACGTAGCGCTTGCACTTCGTACAATAAAGAGACAACCCTAAGGCTCCTGCCGGTTGTTGATATTACAAAACATGATCATATCATACATCAACATATATCACATCATATCTTGACCATATCACATCACAACATGCCCTGCAAAAATAAGTTAGACGTCCTCTACTTTGTTGTTGCAAGTTTTACGTGGCTGCTACAGGCTTCTAGCAAGAACCGTTCTTACCTACGCAAAAACCACAACGGTGTTTCATCAAGTTTGCTGTTTTAACCTTCTTCAAGGACCGGCCATGGTCAAATTTGATTCGACTAAAGTAGTAGAAATAGACACCCACCAACCACCAGTATGCAAAACTAGTTGCATGTCAGTCGGTGGAACCGGTCTCAAATGCATGGGCATGTAAGGTTGGTCCGGGCCACTTCATCCCACAATACCGCTGAATCAAAATAAGACGTTGGTGGTAAGCAGTATGACTATCACCGCCCACAACTCTTTGTGTTCTACTCGTGCATATCATCTACGCATAGACCTGGCTCATGATGCCACTGTTGGGAAACGTTGCATGGAAAAAAAATTCTATGCACATGCAAGATCTATCCATGGAGATGCATAGCAACGAGAGGGGAGAGTGTGTCTACGTACCCTCATAGACTGTAAGTGGAAGCGTTTAACAACGCGGTTGATGTAGTCATACTCTTCGCGATCTGATCACGATCCAACCGATCTAGTGCCGAACGGATGGCACCTCCGAGTTTAGCACATGTGTGGCTCGATGACCTCTCCTCCTTCTTGATTCAACAAGCGAGAGAGGAGAAGTAGATGGGATCACAACCAACATGACGACGTGGTGGTGATGGTGGTGGTGGAGTACCGACAGCGCTTCGCTAAGCGTCGTTGGGACGAGGCAGTGGAACTACGGAGTAACGGGAGAGAGAGAGAGGGGCGCCAAGGGCTTGGTGTGTCCTCTTGGGGCACCCCTCCCCTCTATATATAGGTGGAGGGGCGTAGGAAACAGCCCCTCCAAGCCATATTTCACAGCTAAGGCTGATAGGACTTGGACTCCGAGACCAATCCTATTCCTATTAGGACTCCTTCCTTTTTTGCCTTCCCTAGCCACATGGGCTTTTGAGGACTTGGTGCGCCTATCCCAATAAGACCAGGGCACCTCCCCGCAGCCCATGCTAGCCCTTGGGGCGTGGTGGACCCAATTGTGGACTTTCGGACCCCTCTAGAATCCTCCAAAACCTTCTAGAAGCTTCCCGGTACAATACTAAAAAAACTGCACTTTTTTCCGGAACCCAAAATATGACTTCCCATTTATAAATCTTTACCTCTCGACCATTCTGAGACTCCTCGTGACGTCCGGGATCTCATCCGGGACTCCGAACAACATTTGGTTACCACTCATCAAATATCCCAATACTACTCTAGCGTCAGCGAACGTTAAGCATGCGACCCTGCGGGTTCGGGATTATGTAGTCATGACTGAGACACCTCTCCAGTCAATAACCTATAGCGGGACCTGGATGCCCATATTGATTCCTACATATTCCAGGAAGATCTTTTATCGATTGAACCTTTATGACAACATACATAATTCCCTTTGTCTATCGCTATGTCACTTGCCCGAGATTTGATCGTCGCTATCTCTATACCTAGTTCAATCTCACTACCGGCAAGTCTCTATACTTGTTCTGTAATACATCATCTTGCAACTAACTCCTTAGTCACTTTTCTTGCAAGCTTCTTGTGATGTGTATTACCAAGAGGGACAGTATCTCTATACTTAGTTCAATCTCGTTACCGGCAAGTCACTTTACTCGTTCCGTAATACATCATCTTGCAACTACCTCGTTTGTCACTTCGCTTCCAAGCTTCATGTGATGTGTATTACCGAGAGGGCCCAAAGATATCTCTCCGATACACGGAGTAAAAAATCCCAATCTTGATTCACGCCAACTCAACAGACACCTTCAGAGATACCTATAGAGCATCTTTATGATCACCCAGTTATGTTGTGACGTTTGATAGCACACAAGGTATTCCTCCGGTATCCGGGAGTTGCATGATCTCATGCTCGAAGGAACATGTATTTGACATTCAGAAAGTAGTAATAATAAACTGAATGATCATATGCTAAGCTAATGGATGGGTCTTGTCCATCACATCATTCTCCTAATGATGTGATACCGTTATCAAATGACAACTCATGTCTATGGTTAGGAAAACTTAACCATCTTTGATCACCGAGCTAGCCTAGTAGAGGCTTACTAGGGACTGATATTTGTTTATGTATCCACATATGTATGTAAGTTTCCGGTCAATACAATTCTAGCGTGAACAATAAACCTTTATCATGATTTAGGAAATATAATATTAACCATCTTATTATTGCCTCTAGGGCATATTACCATCACTAACACTGAATGAACATCTGCATGTCCACCGCGTGCGGGAGGAAGAGCTTCTCCTAGTCCTGTGAGCCACCACGCTCATGGGTGAGGGTGAGGGCATTGTAATCAAGCTTCTCCTTATTGTACGAGTTGACACGACACGTCAAAGCAGTGCACTCGATATATTTCAATAATTTGAGTTTAGTGATGCATTAATTACAACACATGCATGCATGCCGTGACTTTCCTTTTGATACTTTCATGTGTTTATTTAGTGCACCTTGAAGTAGTATGAATATGTGATGAAAAACATTCTAATGCCCAGGCCCTAAAGCTAGAGATGGTGTGCCCTTGCCCTCACCTTGGTCCACTGCCCCTTGTGCCTCCGCCCCTTGAAGCCTCCAGTGTACGAGGTTCAAATACACCTCGCCCGTCGGCTGATCGAGCAAGGTTTATGAGGACATCAATACCATTGTTACACCCACAACCCCTGCTGCTATACATAGTGGACCAAGTACTAGAGCTCGCACACGCCAATTGAATTACCAGGTACTTTTGTTTCTTGGTAACAATTCTAATGTTCATGAGAATATGATGCTGCCTAAATTGGATACATTTGTGTTGATTACTAGTGAAGGGCCTAGCATGGACAAGAGGGATGAACACTGGAGGAAGATCAAGCATGGAGATGAATGCACACACGAAGGGAACCAGAACGACGTTTCTAGTGTAGATTGCAGTACTTTGAAGCCTCCTTGATGACATACAAGGACATGGACGAAATATACAAGATGCCTTGTCATAAACTTCGTCCATAGCTTATAATAGGTGTTGCACCACCTTATTTTTGGGCCAGGCCCATGTAATTTTGAAATACTTGAGTATAGACTGTTTTTGCAGTCCGTATGTGGAGTTAATTGCAAGGCACTACCACACTTCGGCACGTCGTAACGAATCAGTACCAATAGTCATTTTTTGCCATGCAGTGCCAACTCTAAGCCTAAGTGTTGCAAAACGGTCTGACAGCCATATAATAACGTATTGACGGTGTATCTAATACTCGGACCCACCTGCTAGGTGCTGACGTGGCATGTTTTTTTTGCAGAAAACCCCCTTGCTTTACAAGTAATCACGTAAAGGCACCTTACTTTGCGAGGAAACCAAAGATGATTTTTTTCGTTCGCAAGTTTTCAACACCCAGCCGGACTTATTTGAAAGTTTCCGTCAAGTCAAACAAATAAATAAAACGAAGGAAAATTTACGCACTAGCAGGAATCGAACCTGCACTAGCAGGAATCGAACCTGCGACCTCTTGTTCGGAGGCTGGTCGCGCAAGCCACCACGCCATGCGACGATCCGGTGATGTTTGAGGCGACTTTCTTTTTATACTAGACGACAAGCGGTGGGCCGGCTGTTGGGCCCAACGAGGCCAGCACATTGAGTTACTTTTTTTTATCAGGGTGTAAATACATTTTTTTACATAAACTTATTAGTATTCGTATAAGTGTCAAGCACCCAAATTTTATGTGTCTTCACTCAGGACGACATGCATGCACACTTATTATTTATTCTCATTATATTTTTCAAATGCGCAACTATTAAAAAAATTATATGCCCAGCACACAGTTTTTTTAGTTACTTGTATATTGATTGTATTATTTTAAACGCACAGTTACTTAAAAAACTAACAACATGTCTGAAAAATTATTTTGAGAAATGCTAAACATTTTTTGCAATGCAAGAGTTTTTTTACACAATAATTTTCACACATGCTGAACATCTTTTTGAAATACACATTGTCAAAACAATTCATCATATATAAATGTTCACCATATAAATTAGAAAAATTTCACAACGCATTATTTAAAATGTTCATCACATCTTAAGAAAATTGTTCAACATATATTACAAAAATGTTCAATTTGTATTCAAAATATGTTCAACATACATTACCAAAAGTTCATTATATTTAAAAATACCGTTTGTAAAGAAAAGTTCATCATGCATTACAAAGTGTTGACTATGCGCAGAAAAAGTCTTCAGCATACACTAAAAAAAGGTTCATACGTATTTGAAAACATATTCATCATATACTTAAGCCTACCTTAAAAAAATGTTCAGTAAGTGTGTTAAAAATCCAGTAGAAAAACCAATCCAGTGAAAGAAAACAAAAGAAAAGAAGAAAAAACTAAATATAAGCCAAAAACAGAAAAGAAAAAAAGCATAAGCAAGAAATCTGGGCAACGAACGAGTCGGGCATGCGGGCTAGTAAAACGTGAAATGAAAAACATAAAGTGTTGGCCTCACTGGGCCTAACCAGACGGCCCAGCGTTGCTGTGCTGTATAAATAAAGTGGCGCCTGTCCTCTATCACCCTCGGCTGTAGTGGCTAGCACGCGAAGGCGGGGTGCATTAGGTCACATGTTCGAATCCTGCAGTTGCCTGAATTTTCGTTTGTTTTATTTATTTGCGAACTTCAACGGAAACTTTCAAACGAGTCCAGCTCGGTGCAAACTGGGGAAGGAAAAAATGTTCACCTTTTCCCCGGCAAAAAAGGGCATTTATATTATTAAGTATAGAATAAGGTTCTTTTCTGCAAAAAACATGCCACATCAGCACCTGGCAGGTGGGTCTGAGTGTCAGATACACGGTCAGTACGTTATTATACGGCTGTCAGACCGTTTTGCAACACTTAGGCTTAGAGTTGGCACTGCATGGCAAAAAAATGACAATTGGTACTGATTCGTTACGACGTGCCGAAGTGTGGTAGTGCCTTGCAATTAACTCCCGTATGTGTGGGGAAACCAGAGTTAGGGTTGGTTTCAGACCCCTCCTCCAAGGGGTCACAAAATCCCCCCTCTTCGTCCATATATATAGCCCTTAGGGCATCGTTCAGACTTTGGGTTTTGTTTAGATTAAAGTTTGCCATAGCTGCAACTCACGTACTTCGATTGTGTTCAATGACCAAACCAAGACGTCATAGAACCCCACTTTCATCAATAAAGCTTTCATCTTATATTCGCAATATCCAGATTGCAATCTCAGTTTCTTGCTTGTTTTTCGTTTGCTCACAAGAAATAGACCCTCGTGGTCAGGTTGATCGTGCCCCGGCATGGTTAATAACCACTCGAAAGTTGGTTTAGCGATTTCTAAGGCACGCCATCTTTGCATGTTTGTAGTCAGATCGTCAAGGTCGACTCGCATCGAAAACGGTAGCTATCACATTGAAACATCGGGACACCTTCACCTCTATCATGTGGTATCAAACTTCCAGGTTGCTCAATGAGATTTTCCAGTTTTTCATAGTTTAGATTGAGTCTGTTCTTCATACCTATAGTCCTAAAAAAGTCAAAAAATAGGGTTAGTTCATCATATCCAAACCAATCAGAGCCATTGCATAATCTTTTCTGTATTTGCTTTGTTGAATTTGCGGTTGCATCGTCGTGTCTAGTTGCTGGTCTTAGCGTCTAGTGTTTTAGAGTTTCGAGTTCTGGCCACAGGTTGTCATGCCGCCGCCGCACCATCTTCATCACTGCCATATACCACCACCCCACCATATACATCGTCACTGCCATATACCGCCACCCCCACCATATCATTCACTGCTGCCATATACAACTACCAATCTGAGTCCACATATACCATCGCCATATACCACCACCAATCCGAGTCCACATACACCACCGTCATATACCATCACTAGTCCGAGTTCCCCCAGATTCATCTCCGCCACCAGTCCTAGTTCGAGTCTAGTATTTACTTCTTTGTTATTGATTTCAAGATCACGCCCTAGTACCAGTCGTGACAACACCGGATTCCCCAACTTTCGTGCTACCCGTACAAGAAAAGTAGTGACAGTTAAAAAAACTAAGTCTGGAAAATTCTAGCTAGGCAGTTTTTAGACCATTTGTAGATTTTTTCGGGAAAATTGTTGAGGAGCAAAAAAAGAGGGAAAAAGTGAAAAAAGGAAAAAAGGATTCAGAGTGTGCTCTTCCTTGTTTACGTGAATCGCCGTGATTTTGTTAGTGTTCTAGGATCACGTCTCTAGCATGGTCTAGCCTAGGACCAGCATAATACCGCCGTTGAGCGTTTATTCAACTTTGCATCCCTGAATTGATTATTGCTAACATTTTTTGCTACCATATCATCAGCCTTCCCAGCTCCACATACATCTACATCGTGCGTTTGACACCACCTGGCAATCGCTCTGTCCAGGCTTTGAGAGTTTTGACTACAACGGTTGCTGATCACCACCTGTTGCAAGGTAAGAACTGGTAAGAATTTGAGATTTGCTCAACAGATTTGTGACACCCCACGACTGTCGCACCACAGGTTCGGGCAAAACCCTTGAGGTTTGAACACTGGGGTGTGTGCGAAGGTTTTCTCCCTATTGATCCACGCCCTAGCTCTCTAAGATCTTGCGGACGAACTCGACAAACTCACAACTCAGAAAGACACAAGATTTATACTGGTTCGGGCCACCATTGTGGTGTAATACCCTACTCCAGTGTGGTGGTGGTGGATTACCTCTTGGGCTGATGATGAACAATACAAGGGGGAGAACAGCCTCTTGAGGTTGAGGTGTTCCTGTGCTTGGTGAACTTGTTTGGGTGGGATGCCTCTCGATCTGATCTCGATCCCCTCCTACTGTGGTGGCTAGTTCTACTTATATAGGCCCTGGTCCTCTCCCCAAATATTGAGCGGGAAGGGAGCCAACAACGGCCAATTTGAAAGGGGACAACTAGTAAAACTTATCCTGACAAAAGGTGGTCTTCGCCTGCCAAAGACTCTGGTGGTGACGTCGTCCTCGGCTCCATGGTGACCTCTGTCTTGCCGTCCTTCTAGTCTTGGTCTCTTTGCACCAACATGGAAACCTTTGCTTGATGCCTTGGTACTCTGCGCCTGCGCTTGCCCCCTTGGCACCAAAGAGGAAGCAAGGACACTACGTGCGCTGGCTCCCACCTGGTCTCGATCATCATGGCTCACATCATGAGGACCTCACGAGGTTTTCCTTGCCTTGATCTCTCCGCCCCTCTTGCCCCGAAAACCTCCTCGCAGGCCTCCTCGATCAACTCCATGTTTCCGGCGAGCCTGCCGTAGACTTGGAGTCCATAGGCTCCACCGACCCGATGCTGGTCGACTATGACACCGCGTCGATCGACGCATTCCCCTCCAACATGGTGGTCTACGACGAACCTCTCCCCCACGCGGATAGCGATGGGAGGACCGTCACTAAGGTGCTGGTCATCAGTCATGACGAGTTCCTTGGTGGAAGGGCGTCCGACTCACTCGGCGCGGCGCTGCAAGACCTAGCTGCGCCCATTCCGGAAGATGCTGACGCAGAGACATTAGAAGCGCGCCGCCTTCAGCTTGTTGAAGGCGCGAAGAAGCTAGCCAGCATGAGACGCTTGTCAGAAGCTTACCAGCGGGAGATGGATCGCGTTGTTGGCGGCTTGCCGGCTCTGGCAGGGCCCAGCCGCCTTGGCGCGGTTCAGCAGTGCGGCGTAGCCATCGCCAGCCTATTTGGGGTTAGCCGCCCCGTGTATGCCACGCTAGCAGAGAACATCCGAGCCGCCCAGGCAGCGGCAAATGAGCTGGACAATTTTGAGGGCGAAGAGCGCCGCCTCATGATGGAGCGAGTCCAGCGGCTCCTCGACGCGGCTGCCGCGCAGAACGAGGCCGGCTGCCGCACGGAGGCACCGCAGCGGCCAAACGACGACCCACACCAAGATCAAAGCGCGACGTCTCGGACGCCGACTGGCGGTGCCCGAGGAAGGAAGGACAAGGAGCCGGCTGTCAGCCACAGTCGGACTCGGATTACCATAGAGCGCGACTGAGACGGCCGCCCGAGAGTAGTGGAACGACGGGACGACTGCCCGCCTCCCCCTCCCCGCAAGGAGAGGCGAGTCTCCCCGCCGCCTGTTGACCATCCGACTCTCGGTGACCGCCTTGGCCGCCGAGAGGGAGTTGGAGAGAATGACGCCCGCCACCGAATCGACCGACTTCACCAGTCCCTGGCGCTAGAAGAAGAAGACGAGCTGGGTCCGCCTTGTTTCGGGCCCCGCATTCGGGACGAGCCTTTTCCCAGAGGGTTCATGCTCCCAAGAGACACTCCCAAGTATACCGGCTCCGTGAAGCCGGAAGACTGGCTAGTCGACTACTCCACGGCTGTCAGCATAGCAAACGGCAACAAGCGTGTCGCCGTAAAGTACGTTCCGCTCATGCTCCAGGGCACGGCCTGGACATGGCTGAACAGCCTAAAGCCCCGCAGCTCGACTTCACTGAAGCATTCGTTCGCAACTTCACCAGCACGTACAAGCGTCCTCCCAAGCTGTGTCAGCTCTCCTTGTGCGTGCAAGGTCCTGACGAGTTGACTCACGACTACCTCACGCGTTGGGCCGAGCTCCGGAACTCCTGCGAGGGCGTGCAAGAAGTGCAGGCCATCGAGTACTTCACAGCCGGGTGCCGAGAAGGCACCCTCCTCAAGCACAAGCTCCGCCGCGACGAGCCAAAAACCCTCGACGAGCTGCTGATCATAGAGGACAAGTACGCTACGGCTGACTCCTCCATGAAGACCGAAATTCAAATTAGCATGACTGGCAAAGTAGCTCCTCAGGCTCCAAGAACTCCGGCAGCAGACGCCGGCCGGTGACAACAGCAGGGCGACCACAAGCGCAAGGCCCCGCAGCCGGCTTTTAGCAGCCGGCAGGTCGCGACCGTCGAAGCCCAGCAGCGAGAAGAGCAGCCTCCGCCCAAGCGACAGAAAGGCGGCAAGCCGAACTGGTTGCCGGCCTTCTCCTACGAGCAGACCTTGGATGGACCTTGCAAGTTCCACAGCGGCGCGAAGCCATCGAATCACACCACCCGGAAGTGCCACTGGCTCACTAGGATCGCCAAGGGAGACGGCCTCCTACCACCCCCGCCTGCTGGGCCGCCGCCTCCGCCTCCGCCCTAGCAGCCGGCAGTCAGGCCAGTCGGTGCAGTACAAGACGAGTACCCTAAAGAGCACGGAGCCTAAGTGGTGTTCACCAGTGTGGATGATGATCGACGCAACAGGCGGCTGCAGCGACAAGAGGTGAACGCAGACGCCAGAGTCCATCCACTGGTCAGAGAGGCCCATCAGCTGGAGCAGGGCTGACCACCCAGAAGTGATGCCGAGTCCGGGCTCCTATGCCTTGGTCCTGGGCGCCACCTTTGCCACGGACAAACGGGCAGCGCGTTTCTCGCGAGTTCTGATAGATGGGGGCAGAAGCATCAACATCCTTTACAAGGACACCATGGAGAAGTTAGGAATCAAGCAGCGACAGCTTTAGAACAGCCGGACTGTGTTCCACGGCATTGTTCCTGGGCTTTCCTGTTCACCAATCGGCAAGATCCTGATTGACATCCTCTTTGGGGACAAAGATCACCTCCGAAGAGAGTCTGTTTGGTTTGACGTGGTGGACCTTGAGAGCCCATACCATGAGCTACTTGGCCGGCCCGCCTTGGCCAAGTTCATGGAGGTCCCCCAGTACGTCTACCTCAAGATGAAGATGCCCAGTCCCAGGGGAATTCTGACTGTGGCCGACGACTACCGGAAGTCGTTCGCTTGCGCGGCTAAGAGCAGTCGGCTGGCCGAGTCCCTGGTGATTGCGACCGAGAAGCGACTCCTTGAGCGAGCTGTGGCGATGGCCGGCAAGCAGCAGGAGATATTGCCCGACCCGAAGGAGTCGGAAGCCGAAGGTTCGTTCAAGCCGGCCAAAGGGGCAAAGAAGATACCCTTGGATCCAGAGCACCCAGAGAGGTACGCCGTCGTAGGTGCAAACCTCGACAGCAAATAGGAAGGTGAGCTCATCGATTTCCTCCGTGAGAATCGGGACATCTTCGGATGGTCTCCCAAAGACATGCCAGGTGTGCCGACGGAATTCGCCGAGCACAAGCTACACGTCTGATCTGATGCAAAGCGGGTCAGGCAGCCCCTGCGCCGCTTATCAGAAGAGAAGAGAAGAGTTGTCGGAGAAGAGATAGCCCGACTCCTAGCAGCCAGCTTCATTATGGAAGTTTTCTTCCCGGAGTGGCTGGCAAATCCGGTCCTAGTGCTAAAGAAGAACAAGCAATGGCGAATGTGTATTGACTACACGAGCCTCAACAAGGCCTGCCCCAAGGACCCGTTTGCTCTGCCAAGGATTGATCAAGTGATAGACTCCACAGCCGGATGTGAGCTGTTGAGTTTCTTGGATGCGTACTCAGGATATCACCAGATCAAGCTGAACCCGGCTGACAGATTGAAGACCGCCTTCATCACGCCGTTTGGAGCATTCTGCTACCTCACCATGACGTTCGGCTTGAGGAATGCCGGCGCCACCTTTCAGCGTTGCATGCAGAAGTGCCTCCTCAAGCAGCTCGGCAGGAACGCCCATGTCTACGTGGATGATGTGGTGGTGAAGACGGAAAAGTGTGGAACACTGCTGGAAGACCTCAGGGAGACCTTTGAGAACCTGTGTCGGTTCCAGATCAAGTTCAACCCCGAGAAGTGCGTCTTCGGAGTACCAGCCGGCCAGCTGCTAAGTTTCCTGGTCTCTAAACGCGGCATAGAATGCAACCCAGTAAAAATCAAGGCCATCGAGAGAATGGAGGTACCCAGCCAACTGCTGGATGTGCAGAAGTTCACCGGCTGCTTGGCGTCCATCAGCCGATTCATCAGTCGGCTGGGCGAGAAAGCTCTCCCCTTATACCAACTCATGAAGAAGACCACTTTTTTCGAGTGGAACCATAAGGTGGACGAAGCTTTCCACCAGTTGAAGAAGATGCTGACTACTCCACCCGTCCTGGCGGCTCCGACTCCCAAGGAACCTATGCTCCTGTACATCGCCGCCACCAGCCGAGTAGTCAGCATAATCATTGTAGTAGAGCGCAAGGAGGAAGGCAAGGCGCTACCTGTCCAAAGGCCAGTATATTACCTGAGCGAGGTACTGTCGACCTCCAAGCAGAACTACCCCCACTACCAGAAGATGTGCTATGGCGTACACTTTGCCGCCAAGAAATTGAAGCCTTACTTCCAAGAGCATCCAATCACGGTGGTCTGCATGGCCCCGCTTGCAGCGATCATCGGTAGCCGAGATGCCTCTGGTCGAGTGGCCAAGTGGGCCATAGAGCTAGCTCCTTACACCATCTACTACCAGCCCCGCACCGCTATCAAGTCACAAGCACTGGCCAACTTCCTCGTCGACTAGGACGACTCCGGCAAGGAGACAGAGCGGCCATGGAATGCAAATCCTCTCCGGAGATTTTACAGTTGATGCAGTATGTACCACGCTACCTTTCTGTATTAAAGTACCAAGACTTCGGGCCCCCTGAGACGAGCTCGGGGACTGCCCTCTTTTGTCTATACGATAAAAATTATGCCTAGAAGTATGTTACTCTTCGTCATGCCGCTTGGCACCGGGCTCGACAAGTCGGCCCGGGGACTTGCCGCCTTGCACTATGAAATGCTTCCTGCAGTCGGACAAGTAGTGTGTAAACGCCTAAGCCGTCTCCTGCCAGAAGCCGCAGCTCGCAGAGCGACTGTACGGTGGGCAGCAATAAGGTAGAATGGGCATTCGCATGAAAAATGGCTAAGTACCCAAAGCATAAAACATAACTCAAGACGGCTTCCAAGCCTTTTTCGCAAAACTGACTCTCGGACAGTCGGATTGTCGTTTTTTATCCAACTTGCTCAAAGAATCTTGAAATCGGCTAAGTACTTGCTTTCCCAAAGTAGCCTAGCACTTGATCCAGCGATAGTCTGCAGAGCGGTTGTCCAATTGGCAAGGCAAGCAACTAGGGGAAAGCGGCAAAGGAAAATAGCCAAAAGAACAATGAGCAAGAAAAGATAGACATATATATATATAACATAGGCCCTTGGCTGAATTGTCAAGCAGAGGTTCAAAATACACCCTGCGGGTGGAATTGTGCGAATTAACAAGTTCTTCAAAAGACTACTGAAGCAGATAAAACAAAAGACATAGCGGCAGCTTAGGAGGCGACAGACGGAGTCGGGGGGTCGGGGGAGGTGCCAGGATCAGTCGTCGGGGCGGTCGGCTAGCTAGTCTCGGCTTGATCGCCTCCGGCAGCAGTCGGATCGGTCGCACGTGGCTCGTTGCTGGAGGCGCGGTCGGGCTGAGGCTGGCCGTCTGCTCCGTCTTCTGGTGCCTCCACCTCGCCCTCATCCTTCACCTCGTCCTCCTCCTCGACGCTGGAGCCGATCACCTCCACCTAGTCTTCACTGTAGTCTGGGTTCATCCCAAACCACTCTAGCGGGACCTCCTCGCCGTCTTCAGACCGCTCGGGGACGAAGATGCTCGTATCGGTGTACTCGGCGATCACCGCAGCATGCTTGACGAGGGCGTCTTCCGCAGCCGCCAGCTCCGGCTGGGCCTCCGACCGAAGCGTGGCCAACCGGTCTAGATCCAGACCGGGTACCACGCCTTGACGAAGTCCAAGGCCCAGCACGCTCCAGCCCGGGCCGAATAGCCCTTCCAGGCCTTGAGGCGACCAGCCGCGACCTCCAACCAATTGGCCGTCAGGCTGGGGGTGCGCGGAGCCTGCATATCCGGCCAAAGGGCGGAGATTGCCTGGGCGCCGACGCGCTGAAGTCGGCGCAGCATCCGGTGAGCCGGCCGAAGGCGAGCCTCGATACTCAAGGTGTGCTCATCAAGAGTTCGGGGGGCATCGGCGGCGATCTCTGCACCCTCCGCCCTCCGACTTGCACGATCGGCCTCGATGGCTTGGATAGCGGCCTGAGACTACCCAGGGAAGAAGTCTGCAAAAGACACGAAGAAACAAAAAAGCGAGTCAAAAACCAGGAGTCAGCACGACCTAGGTCGGCGGCTCAAAGAAAGAAAACAAAGAGACTCACCATCAACGATGTCTTCGATCTCGTGGAAGCCGGAGGATAGCAACGCCTCCTTGTTAGACCAGGAAGAGCGCTTGCTCGCGAACTCGGCCAGGAGGGCGGCCTCCGTCTCCTCCGCCTCCCTCTGCGACTTCGCGAGAAGCCCCTTCTACTCTGCCAATTGAGTGGTCAGCAGATCGCGCTCCGCGGCGAGCTTGTTGCACTCCTCCCCTTTGGCGAGCAGGGCAGAGTTGGCTTCGCTCATCTGCTGTTGAAGAGAAGTGTTGGCCCCTGAAGGAAAGAAAGAAAGACAGTAGTCGTCAATAAAGTAGGTCGCCGGGGAGATCCGGCCTGACTGCTCAGCAGTCGGCCCGAATCTCGGGGACTACAGCCCGTGGGTGCGCTAGCGCGCCCCCGCAGAGAAGAGAAAAAGGACAAGGACTTACTCCGGCTCTCCGCCAAGTCGGCGGTCTGCTTGCCCAAGTCTTCAACATTACGGTTGAAGGCGGTGACGCAAAGGTTGTGGTAGTCCTGCAACAAGCATTTCAGACAAAGTTAGTACCCAGAAGTTCAACAAATTGGAGTTCCGGGCCGCCTGCTCAGCAGCCGACCCGGAACTCGGGGACTACACCCAGTGGGTGCGCTGGCGCGCCCCCACAGAGAGGAACAAGAAAAATAAAGGCCCAAAGAAAATACATACCCGGACGGCCGCCCACGATGCCAGGAACGCCTTGGTGCAGCTCTGGAGGGCGTCGCCCTCAGCGCGGAGCTTCGCCTGGACGTCCAGGAGCGCCCGGTTCAGTGGCTCTGTGCCGCCTCCCCGCACCCACCCAACAGGTGCGGCGCTCGTCGCCTCGGTGTCTGGAGCCACCGAGCTGGCGGTGCCGGCTTCCAGGGGGCGGGGTGCCGAAGTCGCCTTCTCCAGACGACGGTGTGCTGGCGAGCCGACCTGGAGGAGTAGCCTCGCCACGGCCTCTTCTTCGGTCGGCGACACTGGAGGGTCCGCTGGCTGATCGCCTTGCACGCCTTCAGACGGCGGCGGAGGCGGCGGCGGAACGTTCACGCCCGGAGTAGAGGGCTCGCTGCCTTCCCTCTCCTCGACGAGGTTCTCCCTGCCGGCTCCTCCAGTCTGCCCCGTGAACTCTGACAGCAGCGGCGCAGAGTTCAGCGGGGTAACAAGCAAGGCCTCCTGGCGGTGTGCAGCTTCCTCAGCCTGCTGCTTCGCCGCGACAGCGGCTTCGGCCTCCGCTAGTTTTTTCTTGGCAGAGGCCTCCGCCCTGTCGGCCTCCGCCTTCTCCAGGCAGAGGGCCTCTTCTTCATTGCGCTTCTCCTGCGCATTCCGCTCCATCGCCTCCCGAAGGTCGGCAGCGGGGTCTATCCGCCGAGTGGTGGCGGGCGTCTCCGCTGAACCCATGATAGAGGCGGCGGAGACATGCTCAAGAGAGAGGGGAGCCCTGAAGAAAGAAGGGCGAGCAGAGACTCAGACAAAACACGAAGAAAGAATAAACTTTGTAGTCAGAATACTTACCCAGAGACCAACAGCAGCTTCTTCACTTCCTTACGGAAGCGGATGGCCTTCGCGGCTGCCTCGTCTCGCCGGGTCGCCGCAGCCGAGCCCTTGGGCTTCTTCGGCCGGCTGCCAAACAAAGTCGGCGCAGCCCGGCGCTTCTTCCCGCCGCCTGGAGCGCCCGACGCGGCAGAAGAGCCCGTGCCCGGCTGGCTGGCTCCCGGCCAATGGTGAGGGGCGACTCCTCCCTCGGCGTCGTCTTCAGTCCAGTCGGCAAAGGTAGCCGAGGGCCTGAAGTCGCCTGTCGTCCCTCCTCCTCCCTCGGTGTCGTCTTCCAGAGCCGCCGCCCCCAGATCGGGGCCGTCGACGTCGCTCTCCGCCCGATCGGCGACAAACTGACGGTCCGGCCCCGAGGTGCCGGCTGGTGGGTGAAGAAGGGGATTCTAACCGAAAAGCAGACTGATTAGAACAAGACTCGGCAAGAAGAAGACAATCTAAAGAAAAGAAAGGCGACTCACCACGGGCGGGGGGTTGGCGCGGGAGTATGGCTCCTTGCTGAATCGCCAGTCCTCCGGGAGCCTGCTGTCCGAGAGGTAGTTCACCATCAGGGCCACCTCTTCGTGAGGCATGTCCTTGGTGCACATCCGACTCGGGTCACGGCCCCCGCTCATCTGGCATATCAGGTGAGGGCGGCCTTGGAGTGGGAGAACTCGGCGCGACACGAAGGCGGCCAGCAGGTCCGGGCCAGTCAGACCCTCCGACTGCGTTAGCACTCGGAGTCGCGTGATGGCGCCGGCTCCCGCAGGCGTCAGCGACCTGGCTCGATACGACCAGTTGGGCAGTCTGCCAGCCGGCGGGCCGGCTTCAAAAGCCGGCAGATTAACCCAGTCGCCCCTCGTGGCGACGTTCCTAACGTAGAAGTAGGACCGCTGCCACATCTTCACCGACTTCAGCAGCGAGATGGAGGGGAAGTGGTTGTCGGCTCCTGTCCTTCGCACGGCGATGAAGGCGCCGCACTGAGCCGGCACGCCTGCGGCCTGGGTGCCGAGCTTGGAGAAGAAGAACTCCTCCCAAAACTCGAGGGTAGGGAGGACTCCCAGGAAGCCCTCACACAGAGCCACGAAGGCGGACAGCAGCACCACTGTGTTGGGGGTGAGGTGGTGCGGCTGGAGTCCGTAAAACTCCATGACCGACCGGAAGAAGCTGCTCGCCGGCAGCCCCAGCCCGCGCAGGCAGTGCGAGCGGAAGATGACCCGCTCTCCCTCCCGCGGGGCGGGGGAAATTGTCAGGACCCCGACTCGATGTCACATCGATCTAGCTGGTAACACCTCATATCACTTTGCGGCCTCACGCACGGTATCCCCACGGGTGTCGTCTTACCTTTTCCCGGGACCGTTTGCGCCTTTTGGCTCACGTATATGATAGTGTCGCTAGCATCCATATGATAAAGAGCCCGGGCTGACATGACTAGTCGTAAACCCAAAGTGGCACAGACTTACAGGGACAGGCATCCATGACCCAGCTTCGAACGTGTCGGTCATCAGCAAGTGGGTCCGGGCTGTAGCACTGGGCTAGCAGGACTCCGGTAAACCGGGCTGTAGCGGGCTAACAGGACTCCGGTACTCAAAGCGTGACATTTCCCCGAAGGGACAGACACAGGAACGAAGAAGGACATATGCCGGCCAGCCTAAGTGTTCCAGAGCAGTAGCAAGCTACCATGGCTCAGCGGTAACACTAGGAGACATTTCCCGGTAAGAGAGGCTACTAAAGATAAACAACTAGATAGTCAGATCCCACACATACCAAGCATTTCAATCATACACACAATATGCTCGATATGTGCAAATACAACGAAGCATCACAACATGACTCTATGACACAAGTACTTTATTTAAGGCTCAGGGAGCCATACATATCATACACACAGGTACGGGTCTCACGACCCAACATACAAATCATACAGTCATACAAGCCAACAGCGGAAGTACTTTGTCTGGGTACAGACAACTAGTAAAATAAAAGAGGCTTGGAAAGCCTAGCTATAGTACGTGGTCCATCACAAGCTCAGGGTCACCACCTGGGTCTTTAGCCTACTCGTTGATGTCAACGTCTACATAGAACCCATCAGAAGGGGTTGCAGCGTCTTCTGTAAAAAATGTAGATTATAGCAACATGAGTACAAAGGTACTCAGCAAGACTTACATCAGATCCTACATACATGCATAGTATCAAGAAGGGTTGGTGGAGTTATTGCAGCAAGCTAGCTTTGACTCTTGGCTAGACTATCCTACGATACTCCAACTTGAAATATTTTGTGCACACGAGTCCACTACTCACCACTTCAATACACTACCGAGGATCCACCTCCGTCTTCCTACGGAAGAGCCATCCTCGGCACTCACACTTATCTTGAGGCTTTTAGTAGTTTCCATTTACTTGTCTATGAACTGTATAGGCAACCAAGTAGTCCTTTACCGCGGACGCGGCTATTCGAATAGATCATGTTAACCCTGCAGGGGTGTACTTCTTCATACATGTTTCCACCACTTAGCGTCTGCACACGACATGTGCTCGGCAGACTTCAAGCGAAAGCCGACGTGGGTGTAGACCACGACCTACCTAAACACTTAAGCCTCTAGTCCAGGTTTATCGCCTATTCAGGTTCCATCCGCAGGGAGTCCGGCCGAGGTTTCCCATACGGCCCCGAACGATGTGAACAGGGTTCCCGAGATACCTAACGGGTATTCGGTACACCCGGCCACGTACCTACCGCATCACAGCCCACCCCTACGGTCAGCGTTGTCCACGGCCTCCAGTAGGCTACAAACACCAGAAACTACTTGCAACTCCTGGACAGAGAGCTAGGGTGAATAAGAAGTCGAGCGGGGTCATATTTCAGGGCCCAATGCATGGTAGTAGCTGTATCTTAAATCACGCATACAGATCTCAGTGCTTATGGTCGGCTTCAATGAAACAACCCACCATGTACTCCTACATGGCCTCTCATCGATACCTTTACCAAATCGTGTTCACCACACCACTCTCATTACCGACATAATCATTTCACTCTAGCCCATCACCCAGATGAACCAGACCTGACACGACTCTAAGCATAGCAGGCATAGCAAGGTAGGAACAACACATACATATGGCTCAATCAACTCCTACACATGCTAGTGGGTTTCATCTAGTTACTGTGGCAATGACAGGTCATGTAGAGGAAATGGGTTCAACTACCGTAGCACACAGCAGTTTGAATCGCGTTGTCTTAATGCAGTAAAAGAGAGCAGGAGCGAGAACATGGGATTGTATCGATATGATCAAATGGTTGGTTGCTTGCCTGATGGTTCGTTGCACGGATACGGTTCTTCGTTAGGGTAATCACGGTACTCCTCGGGGACAGATCCTGTCGCAAAGGACATCGATACACAAACATCACCAAACAATATGCAACAATATGATGCATGCATGAAACATGGCAATATGAGTGTGTTGGGCTAATGCAACTAAAACCAGAAGGGTTTGAACAAATTTGAATCAAAGATTCAGATTTCAAATTCAAATATGGCCTTTTAAAGTGCCTTTTCTTGTTCTGATTAAAACATCAACTTAACTTGTTTGATCATGCATGAAAATGGTACAGATGGATAGATTGGATTTTTCTGATCATTTTTCATATATAATTTGTCCAATTTGGAGTTACAGAATAAAAGTTATGAATTTTTGAAGTTTAAATAATATTCTGGAATTTCCTGATTTAATTTAAATCCAGAAATTCAATTACTGCGTCAGCCTGACGTCAGTGTGACGTCAGCAGGTCAACGGAACTGGTCCAGGTCAAACCTGACAGTGGGTCCCGCATGTCAGGGTGATTATTTTAATTAAAACTTAAATAAAACTAATCCTGTTTAATTAACAGGGCTGGGCCCCACCTGTCATTGACTCAGGGGAGTCAACCAGGGCCCACCCGTGGTCAAAGTCAGTGTCGGTTGCCGGTGTTTAGTCGCCGGCGAGCCCGACGCGGCGGCGGAAGTGATTTTGGTCGTTTCGGCCACCAAATGGATCGCGGAGGCCACCGGAGTGGAGCTGAGGACAACCCGCAGCTCTTGGCGGAGCCCGTTGGGGTCGGGGTGGCCGGAGTCGACGGCGGCGAGCTCGGCTGCGGCCGCCGGGGTTCGGTCGTGCACGGGAACGGTGCTGGAGCTCGAAGTCGAGCAAGGCGAGGCGCTAGGGATGCTCTACGGGGTTCTGTGAACCCGTTGGACTCGCCGGGGTGACCAAATGGTCACCAGAGCTGCGTCGACGGCGAGCTCGGCGACGGCGGAGGTTCGGCCGTGGTGGGGAGGAAGCTACGGTGAGGGAACGAGGGGAAGGAGAGGGGGAAACGGTGGCGTAGCTCACCGCGGTTGCAGTGGGCGTCGAAGGGGGCTCGGGGACGCGCTGGAGACGGCGAATTCGACGGCGGCGGTGGTCGAAGCCCGAAGAGGGGAACGGCGACGTGGCGGCGATGCAGGGCTTCCGGGGAGCTGTGGAGCGGTGGGGAGGAAGAGGGAGTTGTGGCGGAGCTTCTGAGCTGGTCGGGGGAGCGAGGGGTGGTCGGAGACGGTGGCTATGGCGAACGGCGGCGACGGTGGTGTTCGGTCGGGCGGGGGAGAGAGCGAGGGAGAGCCGGGGGAGAGTGAATGGGGTGTCGGCGAGGTCGGGGCAACGACCAGAAGACGATCCACGCGGCGCAACGGCGACCAGGGCGATGCAGAGAGGCTGGGTGGTGCGTGGCGAGCTCGGGCGCGCCATGCTCACCTCCCTGCCTGCTCTGGCAAGGGGAAGCAGCTGGCTGGCACGGGCCAGCACAGTGCTGGGCCGGCTGGGCTGGGCAGGTAGGTCCAGGTAAGTCTACTCCTTTTATTTATTTTTCTGTTTTCTGTTTTTATTTAATATATCTGCAACTTTGTTGAATTAAATAAAATACCTAGGCAACTCCAAAAATCACCAAACTACTCCTGGTCCATAGTTGGATTATTTCCAACATGAAACATTTTAGTTTGGAGATATTTGAGCATTTAAATATTTTATATAATTTTAAATGCCCAAATTCAAATACTTATGACTTAATTCAAAAACCCTAGGATGGCCTAGGAAAATGTGCACCACTTTTGACAGAGGTTCTGAACCAAGGCAAAAATGATGGGCATTTTAGAAGGGCATTTCAGGTTCATTGAAAATTATTTTAGTAAACCCTAGTTGGTTTCAGAGGGGACTGGGGGTTCTGTCATCCCCATTTCAAGTTTCTGATGAAAGAGTAAACATGATGCAACACTCTAATGCATGACTAGCTAGGGTGTGACAACTCACCCCCACTCAAAAGAATCTCGTCCCGAGATTTGGGTTTCTTCGAGAAGAAGGCGGGATACTCGAGTCGAAGACGATCCTCCCTTTCCCAAGTTGCTTCATCCTCAGAATGGTGCGACCATTGAACCTTGAGAAACTTGATATTATGACGTCGCGTGGTACGTTCGGCTTGATCGAGGATACGAATGGGGTACTCTCGATATGTAAGATCATCTTGGAGATCAAGCGTTTCGTGGTCCACTTCACGGATAGGATCCGAGAAGCAACGCCTGAGTTGAGAAACGTGGAAGACATCGTGAACTCTGGAGAGGTGCGGAGGTAGTTCCAACTGGTAGGCAACTTCTCCTCGTTTGGCAAGAATGCGAAAAGGTCCAATGTAACGAGGAGCCAATTTGCCTTTGATACCGAAACGATGGGTTCCCTTCAGAGGGGTGACCCGAAGATAAGCCTTCTCGTCAACCTCGAAAGTCATAGCCCTATGTTTTCGGTCATATTGACTCTTTTGGCGAGATTGGGCTGTTTTCAACTTTTCACGAACGATACGAACTTGATCTTCTGCTTCCTGAATCATGTCCGGGCCAAAGAATTGTCTTTCCCCGGTCTCTAACCAGTTAAGGGGTGTTCGACATCGTCGTCCATAGAGAACTTCAAAAGGGGCTTTACCCAAGCTAGATTGATAGCTGTTGTTGTAAGCGAATTCGGCAAATGGAAGGCACTTCTCCCAGTTCATTCCGAAGGAGATAACAGAGGCTCGGAGCATGTCTTCTAGAATCTGATTGACGCGTTCCACTTGACCACTCGACTGAGGGTGGAAAGCGGTACTAAAGGAGAGACGGGTTCCCATAGCATTTTGGAAACTTTCCCAAAATCGAGAGGTGAAAAGACTTCCTCGATCCGAATTGATTTCCAAAGGAACACCATGGAGAGACACTATTCGGGAGATGTATAAGTCTGCCAGCTGACTAGCGGTTATACTCTCACGAACAGGTAAGAAATGAGCTACTTTGGAAAGACGATCGACCACGACGAAGATAGCATTATTCCCTCTCTTGGTCCTGGGAAAACCGGTAATGGAATCCATACTAATTTTATCCCATTTCCATTCAGGAATAGCTAAGGGTTGAAGGGTGCCAGCAGGCCGTTGATGCTCTGCTTTTACATGACGACAGACGTCGCAATTTGCAATAAACTGAGCAATTTCTCTCTTCATCCTAGTCCACCAGAACCTCTGGCGTAGGTCCTGATACATCTTAGTACTACCGGGATGAATGGTGAGAGGAGATTCATGAGCCTCCTTAAGGATCAACTGCCGTAGATGCTGGTTCTTGGGAACCACTAGACGGTTCTCAAAGTACACAACACCATGATCATTTGTGGAGAAACAACTAGCACCTCCGCTAGCAATGTTCTCTTTGATTTCAGATATTCCCTTATCTCGCTTTTGGGCAGCGATAATTTGATCTGTAAGAGTAGGTTTTGCTACCAAGGTGGAAAGAAAACCTTGAGGTACAATGTGAAGGTTAAGCTTCCGAAATTCCTCATGGAGAAGCGGTTGACTTTGTTGTAACATCAGGTTGTTACAATAGGATTTACGACTTAGCGCATCAGCCATGACATTGGCTTTCCCTGGGGTATAGGTTATTCCTAAGTCGAAGTCTGTGATCAATTCAACCCAACGTCTTTGCCTGAGATTCAGATCCGGTTGGGTGAAGATGTACTTCAGGCTTTGGTGATCAGTGAATATTTCGCAACGATTACCGAGGAGGTAATGTCGCCAGGTCTTAAGTGCATAGACTACGGCTGCAAGCTCTAGATCATGAGTAGGATAATTTTCCTCATGTGGGTGCAATTGCCGTGAAGCGTAAGCAATTACGTGTCGATCTTGCATGAGAATGCAACCTAGTCCTTGTCGCGAGGCGTCGCAGTAGATAACGAAGTCCTTGGAGAAGTCTGGCGGTACCAGTACGGGAGCAGAAGTCAGGCGTCTTTTCAGTTCCTGAAAGCTGTGCTCACATTGTGGAGTCCATTCGAACTTCTTATCTTTCTTGAGGAGTTCGGTTAGAGGTTTAGCAACTTTGGAGAAGTTCTCGACAAAGCGACGGCAATAGCTCGCTAAGCCTAGAAAACTCCGAACTTGCTTGACCGATTCGGGTGGAGTCCAATCAAGGACGGCTTGAACTCGCTCAGGGTTAACAGCAATACCTTTACCAGATATTACATGACCCAGATAGGTCACTTCTGATAACCAGAATTCACATTTAGAAAATTTGGCATAAAGGCGATGCTCTCGAAGTTTCTTCAACACTAGCCTTAAATGTTCGGCATGTTCTTCCTCGTTCTTGGAGTAGATGAGTATATCATCGAGATAAACTACGACGAATTTGTCCAAATACTCCATGAAGATTGAGTTCATCAACCGAGAAAAGGTGGCTGGAGCGTTGGTTAAACCGAAGGACATGACGGTGTACTCGTATTGGCCATAACGAGTAACAAAGGCCGTTTTAGGAATGTCCCCGTTTCTGATTTTGATTTGATGGTATCCCAACCTCAAATCCATCTTGGAGAAGACTGAGGATCCAGCGAGCTGATCATACAGATCGTTGATCCTGGGAAGCGGGTATTTGTTCTTGATTGTGACCAAGTTGACAGGTCGGTAATCTACAACCATTCGGTCCGTACCATCCTTCTTCTTGACGAATAGGACGGGGCAAGCCCATGGAGATGAACTAGGGCGGATGAAACCCTTTTTCAAGGATTCATCGAGTTGTTTCTTAAGCTCGGCTAGTTCTAGGGGTGCCATCTTATAAGGTCTTCTAGCAATCGGAACGGTTCCAGGGATGAGGTCGATTACGAACTCAACATCCCTGTCAGGTGGAACACCTGGCAATTCCTCTGGAAAGACATCCGGAAAGTCACGGACTATCGGAACGTCCTCAAGGTCTGGCAAGGGGCTGGCGTTAAGAGAATATAATTGTCGCTTGGCTATTCGGGTCAAGACATTGACTATCTTCCCCGAAGGATGGGTGAGTTGAACAGTCCTAGAGAAGCAATCAATTTTGGCTTGATGAGCTGACATCCAGTCCATACCCAAAATGATATTAATATCTGAAGATTTAAGGGCTATCAAAGATACGAGAAAAACAAGTCTGTCGACTTGGATTTCATTTCCATGGCTTACTCTAGAAGTTTGCCATTTGGATCCCGGAGTTTGAATTACCATAGAGGATGGCAAGTCACAGAATGCAACGTTATGCAAACGAGCATAATTTTCAGATATAAAAGAATGAGAGGCTCCTGTATCGAAAAGAACAGATGCCAGGTGGCAATTAACAAGAAGCGTACCGAGAACGACGTTGGGGTCCTCTTGAGCTTCTTCGGTAGAGATACAGTTGACATGGCCACGTGAAGCGGTGACCGGCTTAGCATGAAACACCTTCCCTGTCGGCTTGCCACGGCCAACAGCTTTAGCAGATTGATTGGGGTTGGTCTGGGGACACTCACGCATATAATGACCAGATTCCCCACACTTGAAACAAGTCACGGAACTGGTACGTGGAGGAACATTATTGGTTGGACCCCCATAAGGCTTGGCTGGGGCAGACTGTTGAACGGGGCGAGGCGCCTGGAAAGATGGCCTCGGTGTGAACCTGGGTGGCAGGGCGGTGTTGGGTACCCACACGCGGCGCTTCTGAGGACCAGCACCGGATGAGGAACCCATGTCACGACCATGCTTGCGTGTTGCGTCATAGTCAGTCTGACCAGTTTCAGCACTGATGGCTTTGTTGACAAGTTTCGAAAAGGATGTGCACTCATGCAGACGGAGGTCGCGGCGAAGCTCAGGACTAAGGCCCTTACGGAACCTTGCTTGCTTCTTGGCGTCAGTAGACACTTCCTCGGTTGCATATCGGGCGAGATTACCAAACTCCCTGCTATAGACATCCACAGAAAGTCGGCCTTGGGTGAAACTGCAAAATTCTTCACGCTTACGGTCCATGAGACCCTCCGGAATGTGATGTTCACGGAAAGCCTCGCTGAACTCAGCCCAAGTAGTGACATGGCCCGCTGGGCGCATAGCTCCATAATTTTCCCACCATAGACTGGCGGGGCCTTCAAGATGATATGCAGCAAAGGTGACCTTGTCAGCCTCAGCTACCAGCGCGGAACGCAGTTTGTGAGAGATACTGCGAAGCCAGTCATCAGCGTCGAGAGGCTCGACGGAGTGGTGAAACGTGGGTGGATGCAATTTGATAAAATCACTGAGTGACACCACGTTAGCCCTCTGATGGTGTGTTGTATTCTGTTCAATACGCTCCAACAAACGGTTTGTCTCCCGCTTGTTTCTCTCAGCTTCCATCATAACTTCGGCTAGTGAAGGAGGATGAGGCAGATTTTCATTCCTGGCTTCACTGCCTTCGGCCTGCTCTTGAGAAGCAGGGTTAGCGCGCGTGTTGACCATCCTAGGTAAATAAGACAATGATTTAGTCAGAATGATAAAATTCCGACATAGGATACATAAGGTAAGGAATAACTCGGAATGCAAGATGATCATCCGTATGACATGGTAGATACAGAAACTGCTTCTTTTATTCCATCGTCATACACACCATACAAGGTTTAGTACAAGACCAAACAAAGTACTATTACAGTGAAAAGAGGATTACATCTCATCGGAGGCATTCCAAGCTCCTATACATTATTTTTCTACACCTCCGGAAAGAGTACAACTAGGTCATATCCCACGAGTCACGCGGGACGATAGATGACACAGCTAGTGCGAACTAGTGATACTACCTACTACTCAGACCGATCCGTAGTAGTCCTCGTAAAAGTCACCTCCATAGCCTGGAAGCTCAACATGATCATCCGGAAACAGACGGTCTCGCGGAGCTTGTGGACCATAGGGGCTAGGATGAGGCCTTGGACCAACAAACGGTGGCCTGCGGGGACCGCGAGGTGGGGTGATGCCTCCTACATCACGCCAAACCATCACGTCTGGCAGAGCAGATCTCACAGGATAGAGATCGCGCATATCTGAGAATCCAGCTTGCACCGCCGGTGCGAACCGAGTCAAAGTGGCCCAGTGGTCAGCACGGGTATTGAAGAGCTCTAACCTTAAGGCCCGATTTTCACGGTCCTTATCCTCGAGCATCTCAGCAGTGGTGCAAGTCCGTGAATCCTCCTGAGTGGAGTCAGCATAGATAGCCTAGAGATACCCTTGTGCTCCCGGAAGTGATCCTGGCATATACCGGAAATCAGAGTCCCGAAATAGACCAGATCTGACTCGCATAATGGTCATCATGGAGTAGGCGGCGTCCTGCACAGCCATCTCAATAGTAACCCCGAGTCCATAGGAACAGTGAAGAGGCTCGGTAGATCCAGGATAAGATGGAAATATCCTGACAGTGCAGAGATACTGGCTTTGATTAAAATCTCGGAATTGCTCTTCGACCGTGTACTCAGGATACCAGCGGTATCCAGCCTCAGTCATTACCCTGACCAACTTGGCAGTATGGCCGGGTACATCTAGGCATCGAGTCAGGCGAACCACTTGATTAAGGTCGCGAGTGGCCATCTGAAAGCATAATCATAATGCAAAGGCATTAGAATTTCTAGCAAAATTTCGGCAGCATAACAGCTGTAAATGCTCAAAAAGGATTTTGAGACATTTGACAAAGGATTTCGTACACACTCAACATCATCATATCAAAGTTCTGAAACCATTATGGCAACATAACGTGGTAGTAGAACTGAACTAGGCTTGTATCCATCAAACTTATAAGGTACTACTGATTAGTAACTCGTGATCCTGATAGAGAGAACAGATCCTAATTCCTTAACCCCCGGTGGAAGAATGGACTGACTCAGATCAGAATGTCATAAGATAGAGGAGTAAAAAGAGCCTTACGTTCCATCCCACAAACAATTCCCCTACATATAACTAATGAATTTCTAGACTCAACATCGACCAGTTTGGCTTGGAGAACCTACAGGCAGTCCGGCTCTGATGCCAACGCTGTCAGGACCCCGACTCGATGTCACATCGATCTAGCTGGTAACACCTCATATCACTTTGCGGCCTCACGCACGGTATCCCCACGGGTGTCGTCTTACCTTTTCCCGGGACCGTTTGCGCCTTTTGGCTCACGTATATGATAGTGTCGCTAGCATCCATATGATAAAGAGCCCGGGCTGACATGACTAGTCGTAAACCCAAAGTGGCACAGACTTACAGGGACAGGCATCCATGACCCAGCTTCGAACGTGTCGGTCATCAGCAAGTGGGTCCGGGCTGTAGCACTGGGCTAGCAGGACTCCGGTAAACCGGGCTGTAGCGGGCTAACAGGACTCCGGTACTCAAAGCGTGACATTTCCCCGAAGGGACAGACACAGGAACGAAGAAGGACACATGCCGGCCAGCCTAAGTGTTCCAGAGCAGTAGCAAGCTACCATGGCTCAGCGGTAACACTAGGAGACATTTCCCGGTAAGAGAGGCTACTAAAGATAAACAACTAGATAGTTAGATCCCACACATACCAAGCATTTCAATCATACACACAATATGCTCGATATGTGCAAATACAACGAAGCATCACAACATGACTCTATGACACAAGTAGATTATAGCAACATGAGTACAAAGGTACTCAGCAAGACTTACATCAGATCCTACATACATGCATAGTATCAAGAAGGGTTGGTGGAGTTATTGCAGCAAGCTAGCTTTGACTCTTGGCTAGACTATCCTACGATACACCAACTTGAAATGTTTTGCGCACACGAGTCCACTACTCACCACTTCAATACACTACCGAGGATCCACCTCCGTCTTCCTACGGAAGAGCCATCCTCGGCACTCACACTTATCTTGAGGCTTTCAGTAGTTTCCATTTACTTGTCTATGAACTGTATAGGCAACCAAGTAGTCCTTTACCGCGGACGCGGCTATTCGAATAGATCATGATAACCCTGCAGGGGTGTACTTCTTCATACATGTTTCCACCACTTAGCGTCTGCACACGACATGTGCTCGGCAGACTTCAAGCGAAAGCCGACGTGGGTGTAGACCACGACCTACCTAAACACTTAAGCCTCTAGTCCAGGTTTATCGCCTATTCAGGTTCCATCCGCAGGGAGTCCGGCCGAGGTTTCCCATACGGCCCCGAACGATGTGAACAGGGTTCCCGAGATACCTAACGGGTATTCGGTACACCCGGCCACGTACCTACCGCATCACAGCCCACCCCTACGGTCAGCGCTGTCCACGGCCTCCAGTAGGCTACAAACACCAGAAACTACTTGCAACTCCTGGACAGAGAGCTAGGGTGAATAAGAAGTCGAGCGGGGTCATATTTCAGGGCCCAATGCATGGTAGTAGCTGTATCTTAAATCACGCATACAGATCTCAGTGCTTATGGTCGGCTTCAATGAAACAACCCACCATGTACTCCTACATGGCCTCTCATCGATACCTTTACCAAATCGTGTTCACCACACCACTCTCATTACCGACATAATCATTTCACTCTAGCCCATCACCCAGATGAACCAGACCTGACACGACTCTAAGCATAGCAGGCATAGCAAGGTAGGAACAACACATACATATGGCTCAATCAACTCCTACACATGCTAGTGGGTTTCATCTAGTTACTGTGGCAATGACAGGTCATGCAGAGGAAATGGGTTCAACTACCGTAGCACACAGCAGTTTGAATTGCGTTGTCTTAATGCAGTAAAAGAGAGCAGGAGCGAGAACATGGGATTGTATTGATATGATCAAATGGTTGGTTGCTTGCCTGATGGTTCGTTGCACGGATACGGTTCTTCGTTAGGGTAATCACGGTACTCCTCGGGGACAGATCCTGTCGCAAAGGACATCGATACACAAACATCACCAAACAATATGCAACAATATGATGCATGCATGAAACATGGCAATATGAGTGTGTTGGGCTAATGCAACTAAAACCAGAAGGGTTTGAACAAATTTGAATCAAAGATTCAGATTTCCAATTCAAATATGGCCTTTTAAAGTGCCTTTTCTTGTTCTGATTAAAACATCAACTTAACTTGTTTGATCATGCATGAAAATGGTACAGATGGATAGATTGGATTTTTCTGATCATTTTTCATATATAATTTGTCCAATTTGGAGTTACAGAATAAAAGTTATGAATTTTTGAAGTTTAAATAATATTCTGGAATTTCCTGACTTAATTTAAATCCAGAAATTCAATTACTGCGTCAGCCTGACGTCAGTGTGACGTCAGCAGGTCAACGGAACTGGTCCAGGTCAAACCTGACAGTGGGTCCCGCATGTCAGGGTGATTATTTTAATTAAAACTTAATTAAAACTAATCCTGTTTAATTAACAGGGCTGGGCCCCACCTGTCATTGACTCAGGGGAGTCAACCAGGGCCCACCCGTGGTCAAAGTCAGTGTCGGCTGCCGGCGTTTAGTCGCCGGCGAGCCCGACGCGGCGGCGGAAGTGATTTTGGTCGTTTCGGCCACCAAATGGATCGCGGAGGCCACCGAAGTGGAGCTGAGGACAACCCGCAGGTCTTGGCGGAGCCCGTTGGGGTCGGGGTGGCCGGAGTCGACGGCGGCGAGCTCGGCTGCGGCCGCCGGGGTTCGGTCGTGCACGGGAACGGTGCTGGAGCTCGAAGTCGAGCAAGGCGAGGCGCTAGGGATGCTCTACGGGGTTCTGTGAACCCGTTGGACTCGCCGGGGTGACCAAATGGTCACCGGAGCTGCGTCGACGGCGAGCTCGGCGACGGCGGAGGTTCGGCCGTGGTGGGGAGGAAGCTACGGTGAGGGAACAAGGGGAAGGAGAGGGGGAAACGGTGGCGTAGCTCACCGCGGTTGCAGTGGGCGTCGAAGCGGGCTCGGGGACGCGCTGGAGACGGCGAATTCGACGGCGGCGGTGGTCGGAGCCCGAAGAGGGGAACGGCGACGTGGCGGCGATGCAGGGCTTCCGGGGAGCTGTGGAGCGGTGGGGAGGAAGAGGGAGTTGTGGCGGAGCTTCTGAGCTGGTTGGGGGAGCGAGGGGTGGTCGGAGACGGTGGCTATGGCGAACGGCGGCGACGGTGGTGTTCGGTCGGGCGGGGGAGAGAGCGAGGGAGAGCCGGGGGAGAGTGAATGGGGTGTCGGCGAGGTCGGGGCAACGACCAGAAGACGATCCACGCGGCGCAACGGCGACCAGGGCGATGCAGAGAGGCTGGGTGGTGCGTGGCGAGCTCGGGCGCGCCATGCTCACCTCCCTGCCTGCTCTGGCAAGGGGAAGCAGCTGGCTGGCACGGGCCAGCACAGTGCTGGGCCGGCTGGGCTGGGCAGGTAGGTCCAGGTAAGTCTACTCCTTTTATTTATTTTTCTGTTTTCTGTTTTTATTTAATATATCTGCAACTTTGTTGAATTAAATAAAATACCTAGGCAACTCCAAAAATCACCAAACTACTCCTGGTCCATAGTTGGATTATTTCCAACATGAAACATTTTAGTTTGGAGATATTTGAGCATTTAAATATTTTATATAATTTTAAATGCCCAAATTCAAATACTTATGACTTAATTCAAAAACCCTAGGATGGCCTAGGAAAATGTGCACCACTTTTGACAGAGGTTCTGAACCAAGGCAAAAATGATGGGCATTTTAGAAGGGCATTTCAGGTTCATTGAAAATTATTTTAGTAAACCCTAGTTGGTTTCAGAGGGGACTGGGGGTTCTGTCATCCCCATTTCAAGTTTCTGATGAAAGAGTAAACATGATGCAACACTCTAATGCATGACTAGCTAGGGTGTGACAGAAATCCCCCCCTCCGGTGCAAGACACACCTGCACCCGATCCTCGCCGGGAAGCCGACGGGTCCGGTGGAGGAACTCGATATGGTATTCATGGACCTCGGAGCCGTCCCAGGTGCCGGAGCGCACTGGGGGAGGCACGGCAGCGGAGGAAGAGCTCATCGCGAAGCTGTCGCCGCGGCGTTCGCCGGAGCTTGGGCGTGCGGCGAGGCAAAGAAGAGAAGAGGAAGCAGGAGAGCGAGGAGCTGCGAGGAGGAAGAAGCGAGGGGTAGTGGGAAGGAGGGGCGCGCGTGCCCCCCTCTTCCCCCTACTTATAGTCCTATGGGCTGCGAAGCCGAGGGGGCAGACGTGGGGATTTACTACGCCCGCAGCCCCACGACCCCCACGATCCACGTAAAGTTACCGCGTGCAGTAACTTCACGGGAATCCCAACCGCCCGCCAGGGCCGCAGCGGATCCGCTCGGGCGCCGAGGCGCGATAGTGGCGGGCCCCGCCTATGGGCCTGTCCTGTCGCATGCGTGGGATGGCAGAACGGCCTGGCCACGTGCCCTCGTGTGACAGACCCGGAACGGGCAGCGGCCTGGAAGCTTAGCTAGCACGCCACTTGAAATCCCGCCGCGACGTTCGAACTACTGAGCAAGTCAGAATTGAGTGAGTCCGAGTTGGGCGAGTCCGACTCCTTCTAGTCAGCCCGGCGGAAGTCAATCAAGACCATGTGTTGCACCCGGAAAGAGAAACTGTTGAGGCTTCTCGGCCGATCATCCGTGGCGCCTCACCAGCTTCGGGGACTACTGTCGGAGTAATGGGCCACGGGTAGGCCAACCCGAGCCCCATGACCTTTCAAGACATTGGGGCAGGCTGCGCCCCTGAAGACCACAGGGCGAAGAGCCGCCTCCTGGGGAGTCTACGGGAAGGCGGCCGACTGCCTGCTCACGGCCGAGTCCCAGGGACGACTTCCAGAGAAGCCGGCTTTGGGGAGTCGGCCGGCGACTCCAACAAACCGTGACCTCATCGAGGGGGACGGGGCAGGGGCGTGGCTACAATGAAGCCCAATCCCCGCCCCTTACCCAGGGCAAGCATGGCTACAGCGCGCCGTACTTGGGAAGATCTCCCCGCGGCGTGGCACTGTTGCCCAACCGGCCCTGACATCAGCCCCACTGTACCTGGTCCTGCGCCCACGACGGCTTGTCTGTACGGCCTGGAGGTAGCAGGGCCCACCAGCCAGCGAGACCACGGGAGACGGCGGGAGCACCGCCAGTCGGACCCAATGGGAGTCGGCCCGGGGGAGTCGGCCAAGCCCTCCCCCGGGGCCCACGCACCATTAATCGAGAAGAGATGGGGAGTGGCCACAGTGATCGCCCGCCAGGCGGCAGAGCTGTTTCCATGACCCCATGACCAAGCTTGCATCATCAGGAGCACGGCTACAATAATCAGCAGCCGGCAAGACCCGCCCGCGGCGGACGCGGCCTGTCGGCTCCGTACCAGACTAGTCGGCGGGGCCCACCAGCCGGCGGGCCCCAACAGTCGGCGGAGAAGTCCGAGGTTGGAGACACTGACGACTGGGCCCGCGCCCAGTCACATTACCATTGTACCCCTAGGGGGTAGGCCTATATAAACCCCCCAGGGCACCCATGCAAAGGGTTGGATCCCAGTAGTTCTATACCTCACCAGATAGAGGGAGAGAGCTAGCCTTGCCCTCTCCTACCACCATACACAGCTCAAGGAGCAACCGTGTAAACCCTTGACTATAGTGATCATGCGGAGACCCCGCAGAGCAGCAGTAGGGGTATTATCTCCCCGGAGAGCCCCGAAGCTTGGTAAGATTCACTGGCGTGCATGTCTTCGCCTCATCCCGTTTCCAGGCACCGGCGACGTTCTACTCGCCCCCACCATGATAAGCCATCCGTTGGCATATGTCGCACCAAACCCCCGACACTCTTTGAGGTCCTATGTGTTGGTTGAGTAGATGAATTGAGATTGTGTGATGCATATCGTATAATCATACCCAAGGATACTTGAGGTGACAATGGAGTATCTAGGTGACATTAGGGTTTTGGTTGATGTGTGTCTTAAGGTGTTATTCTAGTACGAACTCTAGGTCTGTTTGTGACACTTATAGGAATAGCCCAACGGATTGATTGGAAAGAATAACTTTGAGGTGGTTTCGTACCCTACCATAATCTCTTCATTTGTTCTCCTCTATTAGTGACTTTGGAGTGACTCTTTGTTTCACATTGAGGGATAGTTATGTGATCCAATTATGTTAGTATTGTTGAGGGAACTTACACTAGCGAAAGTATGAACCCTAGGCCTTGTTTCCTAGCATTGCAATACCATTTACGCTCACTTTTATCACTTGCTACCTTGCTGTTTTTATTATTTCAGATTACAAATACATTTATCTACCATCCATATACCACTTGTTTCACCATCTCTTCGCCGAACTAGTGCACCTATACAATTTACCATTGTATTGGGTGTGTTGGGGACACAAGAGACTCTTTGTTATTTGGTTGCAGGGTTGCTTGAGAGAGACCATCTTCATCCTATGCCTCCCACGGATTGATAAACCTTAGGTCATCCACTTGAGGGAAATTTGCTACTATCCTACAAACCTCTGCACTTGGAGGCCCAACAACGTCTACAAGAAGAAGGTTGTGTACTAGATATCAAGCTCTTTTCTGGCACCGTTGCCGGGGAGGTGAGTGCTTGAAGGTATATCTTTAGATCTTGCAATCGAGTCTTTTAGTTTCTTGTTTTATCACTAGTTTAGTCTATAAAAGAAAACTATAAAAAATGGAATTGAGTTTGTCTCATACGCTTCACGTTTTTAATATCTTTTGTGAGTATGATGGAAATGATAATTGTGCTCAAGTGCTAGAAGAAGAAATCTATAAAATGTTTGGAACCAAATATTTGAATGATGAGCATGATTGCAATGTTGTTATTATGAATTCCTTGAATATCTATGCTGCTAATGATATGCAAAGCCACAAGCTTGGGGAAGCTATGTTTGATGAAGACGATATTTTTTGTCCCCCAAGCTTTGATGAGCAAATTTATTACGATGAAAGCATGCCTCCTATCTATGATGATTATTGTGATGACACGTATGATTTAAAGAATGATAATGAACCTTGTCATCTTGATCTTAATTTTCAATCACATGATAGTTATTTTGTTGAGTTTGCTCCCACTACTATTCATGAGAAGAATTTTGCTTATGTGGAGAGTAGTATAGTTTGCATGCTTGTAGATCATGAAAAGAATGCTTTAGGTGCTGGTTATATTGTTGAATTCATTCATGATGCTAATGAAAATTATTATGAGGGAGGAATATATGCTTGTAGGAATTGCAATAATATCAAGTTTCCTCTCTATGTGCTTAAAGTTTTGAAGTTATGCTTGTTCTACCTTCCTATGCAAGTTGATTCTTGTTCCCACAAGTTGTTTGCTCACAAAATCCCTATGCATAGGAAGTATGTTAGACTTAAAATGTGCTAGTCATATTCTTCATGATGCTCTCTTTATGTTACAATTCTTATCTTTTATGTGAGCATCATTGAAATCATCATGCCTAGCTAGGGGCGTTAAATGATAACGCTTGTTGGGAGGCAACACAATTAATCTAGCCTCTGTTTAGATGTGGTTTTATGCTTTTAATTAGTGTTTGTGCCAAGTAGAACCTTTGGGAAGACTTGGGGAAAGTCTTGTTGATCATGCTGTAAAAAACAGAAACTTTAGCGCTCACGAGAAATGCTGCCATTTTTATGTGGATAGTGCTATTGAGTTAATTCTTTTTGCAGATGATTAATAGATAAATTCCTCAGGTCCATCAATTTATTTGAGAATTTTATGAGTTCCGGAAGTATACGTTTGATTCAGATTAGTACAGACTGTTCTGTTTTTGACAGATTCTGTTTTCGATGTGTTGTTTACTTATTTTGATGAATCTATGGCTAGTAAAACAGTTTATAAACCATAGAGAAGTTGGAATACAGTAGGTTTAACACCAATATAAATAAATAATGAGTTCATTACAGTACCTTGAAGTGGTGATTTATTTTCTTATACTAACGGAGCTTACGAGTTTTCTGTTAAGTTTTGTGTTGTGAAATTTTCAAGTTTGGGTAAAGATTCGATGGACTATGGAATAAGGAGTGGCAAGAGCCTAAGCTTGGGGATTCCCAAGGCACCCCAAGGTAATATTTAAGGACAACCAAGACCCTAAGCTTGTGGATGCCCCGGAAGGCATCCCCTCTTTCTTCTTCGTTCATCGGTAACTTCACTTGGAGCTATATTTTTATTCACCACATGCTATGTGTTTTGCTTGGAGCGTCAATTTATTTTGTTAGGATTTGCTTGCTGTTTGAATAAAATACCAAGATCTTAAATTATTAAATGTTAGAGAGTCTTCACATAGTTGCATAATTATTCAACTACTCGTTGATCTTCACTTATATCTTTCGGAGTAGTTTGTCGTTTGCTCTAGTGCTTCACTTATACCTTTTAGAGCATGGTGGTAGTTTATTTTGAAGAAATAGATGAACTATCATGCTTCACTTATATTATTTTGAGGGTCTTAAATAGCATGGTAATTTGCTTAAAATCCTAATATGCTAGGTATTCAAGAATAATAAAATTCTCTTATGAGTGTGTTGAATACTAAGAAAAGTTTGATACTTGATAATTGTTTTGAGATATGGAGATGGTGATATTAGAGTCATACTAGTTGAGTAGTTGTGAATTTGAGAAATACTTGTGTTGAAGTTTGTGATTCCCGTAGCATGCACGTATGGTGAACCATTATGTGATGAAGTCGGAGCATGATTTATTTATTGATTGTCTTCCTTATGAGTGGCGGTCGGGGACGAGCGATGGTCTTTTCCTACCAATCTATCCCCCTAGGAGCATGCGCGTAGTGCCGAGGTTTTTGATGACTTGTAGATTTTTGCAATTAGTATGTGAGTTCTTTATGACTAATGTTGAGTCCATGGATTATACGCACTCTCACCCTTCCATCCTTGCTAGCCTCTTCGGCACCGTGCATTGCCCTTTCTCACATTGAGAGTTGGTGCAAACTTCACCGGTGCATCCAAACCCCGTGATATGATACGCTCTGTCACACATAAACCTCCTTATATCTTCCTCAAAACAGCCACCATACCTACCTATTATGGCATTTCCATAGCCATTCCGAGATATATTGCCATGCAACTTTCCACCGTTCCGTTTATTTTGACACGCATCATCATTGTCATATTGCTTAGCATGATCATGTAGTCGACATAGTATTTGTGGCAAAGCCACCATTCAAAATTCTTTCATACTTGTCACTCTTGATTCATTGCATAACCCGGTACACCGCCGGAGGCATTCATATAGATTCATACTTTGTTTTAGTATCGAGTTGTAATCGTTGAGTTGTAAATAAATAGAAGTGTGATGATCATCATTCAATAGAGCATTGTCCCAAAAAATGAGAAAGGCCATAAAAAAGAGAGGCCAAATAAAATAAAGGCCAAAAAAGGCCAAAAAAGGGACAATGCTACTATCCTTTTTCCACACTTGTGCTTCAAAGTAGCACCATGATCATTATGATAGAGAGTCTCTTGTTTTGTCACTTTCATATACTAGTGGGAATTTTACATTATAGAACTTGGCTTGTATATTCCAACGATGGGCCTCCTCAAGCACCCTAGGTCTTCGTGAGCAAGCAAGTTGGATGCACACCCACTAGTTTCTTTCGTTGAGCTTTCATACATTTATAGCTCTAGTGCATCCGTTGCATGGCAATCCCTACTCCTCACATTAACATCAATCGATGGGCATCTCCATAGCCCATTGATTAGCCTCATTGATGTGAGACTTTCTCCTTTTTTGTCTTCTCCACATAACCCCCCTGATTATATTCTATTCCACCCATAGTGCTATATCCATGGCTCGCGCTCATGTATTGCGTGAAAGTTTATGAGTTTGAGATTACTAAAGTATGAAACAATTGCTTGGCTTGTCATCGGGGTTGTGCATGATTTAAATATTTTGTGTGGGGAAGATGGAGCATAGCCAGACTATATGATTTTGTAGGGATAACTTTCTTTGGCCATGTTATTTTGAGAAGACATGATTGCTTAGTTAGTATGCTTGAAGTATTATTATTTTTATGTCAATATGAACTTTTGTCTTGAATCTTTTGGATCTGAATATTCATACCACAATTAAGAAGAATTACATTGAAATTATGCCAAGTAGCACTCTACATCAAAAATTATGTTTTTATCATTTACCTACTCGAGGACGAGCAGGAATTAAGCTTGGGGATGCTTGATACGTCTCCAACATATCTATAATTTTTGATTGCTCCATGCTATATTATCTACTGTTTTGGGCAATATTGGGCTTTATTATCCACTTTTATATTATTTTTGGTACTAACCTATTAACCGGAGGTCCAGCCCAGATTTGATGTTTTATGCCTATTTTAGTGTTTTGAAGAAAAGGAATATCAGACGGAGTCGAAACGGAACGAAATCAACTAGAGAAGTTATTTTTGGAAGGAAACACACCCGATGGACTTGGACCCCACGTCAAGGAAGGAACAAGGTGCTCACGAGACAGGGGGCGCCCCCCCTAGGGCGCGCCCCACTGTCTCGTGGGACCCCCGTGGCTCCTCCGACGTCCTCCCTGCACCCATATATACCCACGTGACCTAAAACTTCCAAAACGGAGATTAGATCGAGAGTTCCGCCGCCAGAAGCCTCCGTAGCCACCAAAAGTCAATCGGGACCCTGTTCCGACACCCTGCCGGAGGGGGGAACCCTCACCGGTGGCCATCTTCATCATCCCTGCGCTCTCCATGGTGAGGAGGGAGTAGTTCTCCCTCGGGGCTGAAGGTATGTACCAGTAGCTATGTGTTTGATCTCTCTCTCTCTCTCTCGTGTTCTTGAGACGATACGATCTTGATGTCTCGTGAGCTCTGCTATTATACTTGGATCTTATGTTTCTCCTCCCCCTCTTCTCTCTTGTAATGAATTGAGTTTCCCCTTTGAAGTAATCTTATAGGATTGTGTCTTTAAAGATTTGAGAACACTTGATGTATGTCTTGCCATGCGTATCTGTGGTGACAATGGGATACCACGTGATTCACTTGATGTATGTTTTGGTGATCAACTTGTGGGTTCCGCCCATGAACCTATGCTTAGGGGTTGGCACACGTTTTCTTCATGATTCTCCGGTAGAACTTTGGGGCACTCTTTGAGGTTCTATATGTTGGTTGAGTAGATGAATTGAGATTGTGTGATGCATATCGTATAATCATACCCACGGATACTTGAGGTGACAATGGAGTATCTAGGTGACATTAGGGTTTTGGTTGATGTGTGTCTTAAGGTGTTATTCTAGTACGAACTCTAGGGCTGTTTGTGACACTTATAGGAATAGCCCAACGGATTGATTGGAAAGAATAACTTTGAGGTGGTTTCGTACCCTACCATAATCTCTTCGTTTGTTCTCCGCTATTAGTGACTTTGGAGTGACTCTTTGTTGCATGTTGAGGGATAGTTATGTGATCCAATTATGTTAGTACTGTTGAGGGAACTTACACTAGCGAAAGTATGAACCCTAGGCCTTGTTTCCTAGCATTGCAATACCGTTTACGCTCACTTTTATCATTTGCTACCTTGCTGTTTTTATTATTTCAGATTACAAATACCTTTATCTACCATCCATATACCACTTGTTTCACCATCTCTTCGCCGAACTAGTGCACCTATACAATTTACCATTGTATTGGGTGTGTTGGGGACACAAGAGACTCTTTGTTATTTGGTTGTAGGGTTGCTTGAGAGAGACCATCTTCATCCTACGCCTCCCACGGATTGATAAACCTTAGGTCATCCACTTGAGGGAAATTTGCTACTGTCCTACAAACCTCTGCACTTGGAGGACCAACAACGTCTACAAGAATAAGGTTGTGTAGTAGACATCAGAGGGTCTTGGTAACTTGCACATTGCTGATGACTGGGGAGCAAAGCATCAGGAGGGTGCCTGCGGTAGCTGCGCACTTGAGCTGATCTGCCGAGTTGAACGTGATGGGGCACTGGGACCATCTGAGCGGGCACATGGCTTCGAGCTTGGGGAGGACTGCATTCACATCACGAGAAAACTGCTTGAAGACACGCTGCGAGGCTGGGGCCTGGGCTCTGCCCAAGATGCAGGCGATAGCACGCGGTTCCTGGAAGCCCCCAGCCCCCTCGTCCTGATGGTGTTCGTCATTTCTTCTTGGCGGTGGTGGCAGCGGAGGGTGTCCGGCGTTGCCTTGAGGACGATCCTGACGAGGCTGATCCCTCAAGGCGCCCTCGCGAGGCTGATCCTGCCAGCGGTCCTCGCGAGGCCGGTCGCGCCATTCCTGGCATGGGCCACGGTCCTCCCAGCGTCCGCCACCATGTCCTCCTCGTCGGCCGTAGCCCCGGTCACCGCGCTTGGGGCGCCGACCGAAGCGTCCTTCGCGAATGGCTCTGAGCTCTTGACAGTCGCTGGTGTTGTGGGTGTTCAGGTTGTGGAAGGCACAGAATGGACGACTGCCCTTGGATGACTCTGGTTGGTCTCTGCCATGCTTGGTGTGTGGTTCCGCCGCGAGCACGGCTGCTCCCTTGCACTTCACGTCCTTGGCCTTGGTTTCTTCTCCTCTGGGTCCGCAGCAGGGAGCTCGAGGAGGGAGAGGGCTCCACCTCAGCTCTAGCACACTTGGTGGCGATGTTGAACAGCTCTAGGGTCGTGCACAACTCTTCATGGATGGCGAGGTCCTCCTTCATCTTGACGTCATGAACACTGTCGGAGAAAGCTGAGATGATGGCCTCGTTGGTCACCTTGGGGATCTTGATCCATGTGCTATTGAAGCGCTGGATGTACTTCCGCAGGGTCTCTCCTGGTTGTTCACAGGTCGCCCGTGACCGGGGGACAGTTGCGAGTGCCCTGGAAGTTGGCGATGAAGTAGGTGCGCATCTCGTCCCAGGAGGAGATTGAGCCCGGAGGCAGGTTCAGGAGCCAGGAGCGGGCGCCCTCCTTGAGAGCCATGGGAAACCAGTTTGCCATGAATTTCTCGTCACCGTTGGCCGCTTCGATGCTCAGCTCGTAGAGCTGCAGGAACTCCTTGGGGTCGGGGGTGCTGTCGTAGCAAGGAGGCAGATCTGGCTTGAACTTGCTCGGCCAAGCGATGCTACGCAGCTCGGGGGTGAAAGCACGGCAGCCGACTGTGGTCACCGGGACCCACCTTGGGGGTGGAGCTTGGTCTTGATGGGGTCCGCGCCCTGCCGCTACAGGTGGCACGCGGTTTTGCCGCAGCAGCCGGTCCTGGCACGGTGGTGCGAGGAGCGGCGGAGCGTTTTCTTGCGGTCGAGGGAGTTCTTGACAACTTCTTTCTTCACGCGCGGGCGCGGGACGCGGCGGGTCGCGTCGCGGAGCCGCACGTCTTGGCACCAGGGTGCCGTCTTGGGGCTGAGGTGGTGGAGGCACTCCATGAGCTACGTCGCCCGTAGCTGGCGGAGGGCGAGGCGGAGAGAGGGATGGCACAGGAGAGCCCCCTGCGTCACGGACAAGATCGGCGATGCGGCGGAGCCAGTCCTCGTAGAGGTCGTCCACCGGGCGGTAGCGTAGAAGCTCGTGCGCCATGAGGAGCGGGCCCCATGCGTCCATGGGAGGACGACGTGCATGGGAAGAAGAACCGACCGAGGTCGGCGATGGAGTGGCGGTGCAGCCGTCCCGCCGCACCGAGGGGTGCATTTGAGGACGCTTGCTGCTCATTCCCCGCTGGGCCGGTGGCAGCTTTGGTGGCGGGCGACGGGGAACGACAAGGTGGCCCGCCGACGGGAGCCGTCTGAGCGACATGGGCGGCGAGGGCAGCCCGACGCTCAGCACGAGCGCGGCGTGCGTCTGCCATGGAGACGACGGAGCGACGGGACACGGAGCAACGGACGGAGGCTTCGGCGCACCCCTACATGGTGCGCCAAATGTCGGATCACGGGTTCCGGCAAAACCCTTGAGGTTCGAACACTAGGGTGCGCGCGAAGGTTTTCTCCCTACCGATCCACGCCCTAGCTCTCTAGGATCTTGCAGACGAACTCGACGAACTCACAACATAGAAAAGACACAAGATTTATACTGGTTCGGGCCACCGTTGTGGTGTAATACCCTACTCTAGTGTGGTGGTGGTGGATTGCCTCTTAGGCTGATGATGAACAGTACAAGGGGAAGAACAACCTCCTGAGGTTGAGGTGTTCTTGTGCTTGGTGAACTTGTGTTGGTGGGATGCCTCTCGATCTGATCTCGATCCCCTCCTACTGTGGTGGCTAGTTCTACTTATATAGGCCCTGGTCCTCTCCCCAAATATTGAGCGGGAAGGGAGCCAACAACGACCAATTTGAAAGGGGACAACTAGTACAACTTATCCTGACAAAACGTGGTCTTCGCCTGCCAAAGGCTCTAGTGGTGATGCCGTCTTAGGCTCCATAGTGACCTCCGTCTTGCCGTCCTTCTGGTCTTGGTCTCATTGCACCAATCTGGAAACCTTTGCTTGATGCCTCGGTACTCTGCGCCTGCGCTTACCCCCTTGGCACCAAAGAGGAAGCAAGGACACTTCGCACACTGGCGCCCGCCTGGTCTCGATCGTCATGGCTCATGTCACGAGGACCTCGCGAGGTTTGCCTTGCCTTGATCTCTCCGCCCCTCGCGAGCCTGCCTGGCGAGGCCGTCCAGAGGAGGTCTTGCATCGCCTGCCTCGCGAGGGTCTTGAATGCTTTGTCAATGAGATGGGTTGTACAAACCTGCCAGCCCAGCCACGCCGTGGGCCACAGGCAGGCAAGTCCGGGGACCCCCGTTCCCAAAACGCCGACAACGACCACCACTTTCTAGTAGTCTGTAGGATCATATTCTTATGTGTTTCTATTGCCGCTAACCATGGCAGGACCACAAGCCGACGAGATTGACTGGGAGAACATGACGAAGAAGGAGCTTCATGATAAGTTTCAGCAAATGTTGGTTCAACAGGTGGAAGATGTGATGGCCAACTTTGGAAAGGCACTAGCGAGTATTGATGACATTGAGAAGACAATTGACACCAAGTTGGATGCCAAGTTAGATGAAGTACTCATGCGTCTATCACAACCACCAACCACATCTGCTGCACCATTGCGATCCAGCAAGGCGAGCGCAGCGTGTTTCTCTTGAGCCAGGACAAACTTCTGGTGTCGCTACTACTGCTGTTCATGCTTCTGTAGCTCCTGCTGCTACTGTAGTGGAGGAGGACTATTACGAGGATGAGGTTGATCAAAATTAGAACTACGTGCAAGCACCAGCACCACCACCACCACCAGGGGTCCTCATGCATATAATCGCAACGGTAGGGCTGCACCACGACCTCAGGTACGAGATCATGACCATCTTCCTAAACTGAAATTGAATATTCCACCATTTGAGGGTAGATATGTTCCTGACATATATAGTACTCGGGAGTTAGAAACTGAACAATGTTTTAGATGTTTACAATATCCCGAAGAGAGATGTGTTGCTGCTACTATTTGTGCTTTCACTAGTTTTGCATCTGTATGGTGGTCTGAACATTGTAGATTATATCCTATTTTAGCTACTTGGACTGCTTTGAAAACCGCTATGCGTACTCATTGGGTTCCACCATATTTTCAATGTGAATTACTTCAAAAATTGCAGTGTTTGAGACAAGGAATTTTTTTAGAGGAATATTATCAGGATTTACAAACTAGTATGATTAGATGTGGAATTGTTGAGGATAATGAAGCTATGCTTGCATGTTTTATGGGTGGATTAAATGGAGAGATTCATACCATTTTAGAGTCTAACGAGTTTATCAATATCACTCGTTTATTCCATCTTGCTTGCAAAGCTGAACATGAAGTGCAGGACCAACAGTCATTGGCGCGAACTAACTTTTCTGTAGGTCAACCTTCATCATGGACACCATGGGCATCCTCTACTTCCACACGTTCTGCTGCGCTGGTGATACGTCTCCATCATATCTACTTTTCCAAACTCTTTTGCCTTTGTTTTGGACTCTAATTTGCCTGGAACTAACCCGGGCATACATTGTTTTCAGTAGAATTGCCATGGTGTTATTTTTGTGCAGATCAAAGTTCTCAGATTGACCTGAAAATTTATAGAGAATTTTTGTGGAATATAAAAAAATACTAGAATAAAAAGATACCAGAGGGGGCCACCCATGGGCCACAAGCCCATGGGGTGCCCTCTCGGCTTGTGGGGCCCCTAGATCGCCTCCGACCCTAATTCCAACTCTATGTATACCTATCCGCGGAGAAAAAAATTAGAGAAAAGGATTCATCATGTTTTACGATACGGAGCCACCACCTCCTGTTCTTCATCAGGAGGGCTGATCTGGAGTCCATGGGCTCTTTGTTAGATCAACAATAATGCATATGAGAGCCACTCAACATTTTCATCATGGTCTTCTCCTCTCGACCCCCAAAGAAAAGAAAATAATTTCAAAGAAACACTGAAATATTTTTGGAGTTTTTGTTCTTCTGAAGAAAGGGAAACAAGAATGGGAAAAACTATTTACACGGGAAAGCTCCCAACAAGCAAAAGAAGAACGAGAAATATTTTTGGGTTTCCTATTAATACTACTACTAAGCATGCATAGGGAGTAAATTAACTACAACTAATTTTTTTGTTTTTCTTAAGGTTTTTCAAACACACAAGAAGAAAGCGGGAAAAAGAAATAAACTAGCATGGATAATACAATGAAAGAGTATGAACACCGACAACTGAAAATGAGTGTGTGAACATGAATTTAAAGTCGGTGAGAAATACGTACTCCCCCAAGCTTAGGCTTTTGGGCTAAGTTGGTCTACTCCCACGGCTGGCCTGGTGGATATCCAAAGTTTAGTCGGGGTTGTACTGATATGCAGCAGCTACCTCTTGGCGAGCTGCCTCCTGGAGGCGAGATGCCTCCGCTGTTCGCTCATACTCATTTGTCTCCTCTCAAGTTATAAAATATCGCCCATTTTCGTGAAAGTTAAAGAAAGCAAGAGCATGAAGAGTAACATGGACGGCGTGTCGATTATCAAAGATTAGTCGATACTGGAGGAACTGTTTGTTCCTCTTAAGAAACTAGTATTTTACCATAGCCTCATAATCTAGAAAAGCAGGTGGCAACTAAATATCATACCCTCTTATGGGTACACCCAAATAATTAGCTAAATGAGTTGCATAAATCCCACCAAATAAATCTCCATCTTTAGCATTATGGTGTAATCTCCTAGCAATAATAGCCCGTAAATTATATCGTTTATCATCCAACACCACACACTTGAGGACACTAAGATCTGAGGCACAAAGGTGGCTATGATCATGCTTACCATTAATGAATCTTCCTATAAAGAGAGCAAAGTAATGTACGAGGGGAAAATGAATGCTCCCCATGGAAGCTTGTATGATATTTCTAGTTTCTCCAACAGTGATGCTAGCAAGGAAATCATTATATTCAGCTCTGTGAGGCTCACTAAGAAGGCCCCATTATGGAATTTTGCATGCATCACAAAAATCTTCTAGGTCCATGGTATAAGATTCATCATAAAGATCAAACAAGATAGTATGAGTATTACGCTTAGATGAAAACTCAAACCTCTGCACAAAGGAATCTGTGAGATAATAATATTGTAGGCACTTGCCTGATAAGAAATCCTCAAGGCCGGCATTCTGTACGTACACATAAAATTCATCCTTGAAACCTGCTCGATCCATAAATTCATCTGACGGCCATTCACACGGCTTCACTTGAGCTTCCCGTGGTGGTTCAGGGTCCAGTTTGCATATCGCACACCTCGGTGCTTGCTTCCTTGAAGAACCACCTTGGTACATTCTCCTAGACATTTTTCTTTCTCTAAAAAAATTCTGAAATTTTTAGTGACTCAAAATAAAAATGAACCAAACTCAACAAAATTGATAGCAACTACTCCTACAAGTGCCTAGAGGCTATATCATGCATCAAAACTACTTTGGACCATAAAATTTTGACATGTAAGCTCAAGAACAGGGTCACCACAGGAGCACAAATTTGCAATTAATAAAGCATTAGAACAAAAACTAATTGGACCATTGGAGGAGTCACATACCGAGGAACAATCCCCCAAAGTAGTTTTCTGAATGGAGCTTTGAGCAAGGAGATCGAAAATGGCAGCAAGATGAGCAAGAATACGAGTTTGGGCTATGGAGTGATTTTTTCTAGAGGAAGAAGGAGAGGTTGGGTGCTGGAATAAGTGGAGGGGGGCACGTGGGATACACAAGGACAGGGGGCGCGCCCACCCCCCTGGGGCGCGCCCTCCACCCTTGTGGCCAGCAGGTGGGCCCCCCTGGTGTGTTCTTGGTGCCAAACATTCTAAAATAATTTATAAAAAATCATACTAAATTTTCAGGACGTTTGGAGAACTTTTATTTTTAGGAATTTTTTTTAATTGCAAGGATAATTCAGAAAATAGACAGAAAATACTATTTTTTTCTATATCTATACCAATATAAAAAGACCCAAAGGGGCAGATCCAATTAATCTCGGCCATCAAATCATGTCAATCCAACGACCTAGACTGCTTCAATGTCGAGCGCTCAACATGTTTAGCATGTAGTTAATTTCATCCCAAATATAGTGCTAATCACATAATGACACACAAATAAATAATATCCTACTTAATATCCGCATGCACTTCATATACTTCCAAATTAATGAGCAACTAATTTCATGCCAAATAGTGCTAATCACATAATAACATGCAAATAATATCCTACTTAATATCCGCATACACTTAATATACTTCCAAATTAACGTGCATTGCACGTACACATTGCTGCCTCTTGAGCATGCGTTGGTTTTCCCTTGAAGAGGAAAGGGTGATGCAGCAAAGTAGCGTAAGTATTTCCCTCTGTTTTTGAGAACCAAGGTATCAATCCAGTAGGAGATAACACGCAAGCCACCTTGTACCTGCACAAACAATCAAGAACCTCGCAACCAATGCGATAAAGGGGTTGTCAATCCCTTCGCGGTCACTTGCGAAAGTGAGATCTAATAAAGATAGTAAGATAAATATTTTTGGTACTTTTGTTGTATAGATTGGAAAGTAAAGATTGCAAAATAGTAAACGAGATGCGATAATAAAAAGAGATGCAATATAAAAAGAAAGAGACCCGGGGGCCATTTGTTTCACTAGTGGCTTCTCTCATGATAGCATGTATTATGGTGGGTGAACAAATTACTGCCGAGCAATTGATAGAAGAGCGCATAGTTATGATAATATCTAGGCAATGATTATGAACATAGGCATCACGTCCGTGTTAAGTAGACCGAAGCGATTCTGCATCTACTACTATTACTCCACACATCGACCGCTATCCAGCATGCATCTAGAGTATTAAGTTCATAAGAACAGAGTAATGCTTTAGGTAAGATGACATGATGTAGAGGGATAAACTCAAGCAATATGATATCAACCCCATCTTTTTATCCTTGATGACAACAATACAATACGTGCCTTGCTGCCCCTACCGTCACTAGTAAAGGACACCGCAAGATTGAACCCAAAGCTAAGCACATCTCCCATTGCAAGAAAGATCAATCTAGTAGGCCAAACTAAACCGATAATTCTAAGAGACTTGCAAAGATATCAAATCATGCATATAAGAATTCAGAGAAGAACCAAATATCGTTCATATATAAACTTGATCAAAAATCCACAATTCATCAGATCTTGGCAAACACATTGCAAAAAGAATTACATCGAATAGATCTCCCAGATCATCGAGGAGAACTTTGTATTGAGAACCAAAGAGCGAGAAGAAGCCATCTAGCTAATAACTATGGACCCGAAGGTGTGTGGTAAACTACTCACACATCATCGGAGAGGCTATGGTGTTGATGTAGAAGCCCTCTGTGATCGAATCCCCCTCCGGCAGATCGCCGAAAAAGGCCCCAGATGGGATCTCACGGGTATAGAAGGTTGCGGTGGTGGAAAAGTGGTTTCGTGGCTCCCCCTGATGTTTTTAGGGTATAAGAGTATATATAGGCGAAAGAAGTATGTCGGTGGATATTCATGGGGTCAACGAGGGTGGGGGACGGGCCTACCCCCCTGGGCGTGCCCTCCTATCTCGTGGAAGCTTCACAGAGTTCCAGACTTCCACTCCAAGTCTCCTGGTTTGCGTTTGTTCCAATAAAGATCCTCGTGAAAGTTTCGTTCCGTTTGGATTCCGTTTAATATTCCTTTTCTACGAAACACTGAAATAGGTAAAAGAACAGAAACTGGCACTGGGCCTCTGGTTAATAGGTTAGTCCCAAAAATAATATAAAAGAGCATATTGAAGCCCATTAAACATCCAAAACAGATAATATAATAGCATGGAACAATCAAAAATTATAGATACGTTGGAGACGTATCAAGCATCCCCAAGCTTAATTCCTGCTCGTCCTTGAGTAGGTAAATGATAAAAACAGAATTTTTGATGTGGAATGCTACCTAACATAATTTCAATGTAAATTTCTTTATTGTGGCATGAATGTTCAGATCCGAAAGATTCAAGACAAAAGTTTAGTATTGACATAAAGAATAATACTTCAAGCATACTAACCATGCAATTATGTCTTCTCAAAATAACATAGCTAAAGAAAGCTCATCCCTACAGAATGCTCCCATCATGCACAACCCCGATGACAAGCCAAGCAATTGTTTCATACTTAGCCTTTTCAAACTTTTTCAACTTTCACGCAATATATGAGCGCGAGCCATGGACATAGCACTATAGGTGGAATAGAATGGTGGTTGTGGAGAAGACAAAAAGGAGGAAGACCGTCTCACGTCCACTAGGCGTATCAATGGGCTATGGAGATGCCCATCAATAGATATCAATGTGAGTGAGTAGGGATTGCCATGCAACGAATGCACTAGAGCTATAAGTGTATGAAAGCTCAGCAAAAGAAACTAAGTGGGTGTGCATACAACTTGCTTGCTCATGAAGACCTAGGGGAATTTGAGGAAGTCCATCATTGGAATATACAAGCCAAGTTCCCACTAGTATATGAAAGTGACAACATAAGAGACTCTCTATCATGAAGATCATGGTGCTACTTTGAAGCACAAGTGTGGAAAAATGATAGTAACATTGCCCCTTCTCTCATTTTCTCTCATTTTTTGGGCCTTCTCTATTTTTATGGCCTCTTTTTTTTGTCCGGAGTCTCCTCCCGACTTGTGGGGAATCATAGTCTCCATCATCCTTTCCTCACATGGGACAATGCTCTAATAATGAAGATCATCACACTTTTATTTACTTACAACTCAAGAATTACAACCCAATACTTAGAACAAAATATGACTCTATGTGAATGCCTTCGGCGGTGTACCGGGATGTGCAATGAATCAAGAGTGACATGTATAAAAAAACTATGAATGGCGGCCATGCTACAAATATGATGTCAACTACATGATCATGCAAAGCAATATGATTATGAGGAAGCGTGTCATAATAAACGGAACGGTGGAAAGTTGCATGGCAATATATCTCAGAATGGCTATGGAAATGCCATAATAGGTAGGTATGGTGGCTGTTTTGAGGAAGTTAAATGATGGGTTTATGGTATCAGCGAAAGTTGCTTGGCACAAGAGAGGCTAGCAGTGGTGGAAGAGTGAGAGTGCGTATAATCCATGAACTCAACATTAGTCATAAAGAACTCACATACTTATTGCAAAAATCTACAATTCATCAAAACCAAGAACTACGCGCATGCTCCTAGGGGGATAGATTAGTAGGAAAAGACCATCGCTCATCCCCGACCGCCACTCATAAGGAAGGCAATCAAAGAACACCTCATGCTTCAAATTTGTCACACAACAGTTACCATACATGCATGCTACGGGACTTGCAAACCTCAACACAAGTATTTCTCAATTTCACAATTACTCAACTAGCACGACTCTAATATTACCATCTTTATATCTCATAACAATTATCAAGTATTAAACTATTCAATGCACTCTATATGAAAGTTTTTATTACACCCATCTTGAATGCCCATCATATTAGGACTAATTTTATAACCAAAGCAAATTATCATGTTGTTCTAAAAGACTCTCAAAATAATATAAGTGAAGCATGAGAGATCAATAATTTCTATAAAATAAAACCACCACCGTGCTCTAAAAATATATAAGCGAAGCACTAGAGCAAAATTATCTAGCTCAAAAGATATAAGTGAATCACATAGAGTTTTCTAATAAATTCCGATTCATGTGTGTCTCTCCCAAAAGGTGTGTACAGCAAGGATGATTGTGGTAAACTAAAAAGCAAAGACTCAAATCATACAAGACGCTCCAAGCAAAACACATATCATGTGGTGAATAAAGATATAACCTCAAGTAAAGTTACCGATAGAAGAAGACGGAAGAGGGGATGCCTTCCGGGGCATCCCCAAGCTTAGGCTTTTGGTTGTCCTTGAATTTCACCTTGTGGTGCCTTGGGAATCCCCAAGCTTAGGCTCTCGCCACTCCTTATTCCATAATCCATCAAATCATTACCCAAAACTTGAAAACTTCACAACACAAAACTTAAACAGAAAATCTCATGAGCTTTGTTAGTATAAGAAAACAAACCACCACTTAAGGTACTGTAATGAAATCATTCTGTATTTATTTTGTGTTAAGCCTACTGTATTCCAACATCTCTATGGTTCATAACCTCCGATACTAGCCATAGATTTATCAAAATAAGCAAACAACACGCGAAAAACAGAATCTATCAAAAACAGAACAGTCTGTAGGAATCTATAGGTTCTGAATATTTCTTTAACCCCAAAAATTCTAAAATAAATTGATGGACGTGAGGAATTTATCTATTAATCATCTTCAAAAATAATCAACCTAATCTCACTCTCCAGTGAAAAATGGTAGCAAATCTCGTGAGTGCTAAAGTTTCTGTTTTTTACATCAAGATCGCAAAGACTTTCCCCAAGTCTTCCCAAAGGTTCTACTTGGCACAAACACAAGGTTTATTAATAGTGGAATATGCAAGGTGCAAATTTAAAGAACAATCATAAAATTCGTAGAAACCTAACACATCACACAAAGTTTTTGGAATCGTGGAAACACTAGCACCCAAATCACACAAAGCATAGCATTCATAATCTTTAATTTTAATCTTAATAGTAGGTTCCTACTCATCATAAAGTTTTCTAGGAAAAGAAACTTCTAGTTCAAGCTTTTCTTCATAAGATTGCATTAAAGCATCAACGATATGTTTAGTAAAAGCTTTATTTTGATCATAAGCATGAGGGGAATTTAACACGGATTGCAACAAGGAAATACAATCTATCAAAGAGCAATTATCATAATTAAATTCCTTTAAATTCAAAATAGTGGGTTCATTGCTATGTAAAGTTTTGACCTCCTCAATCCCACTTTTGTTAATTTTAGCATCAAGATCTAAAAACTCCGAATCATTGGGACGCCTTTTAACTAAAGTTGACTCATCAATCACTTTTAGATCTTTATCATTATTATCATTATCAAGATTCATAGTGGAAAACAAAGATTTAACAGGAGACACATTAATGACTTTTAGATCTTTATCATTATTATCATGAAAACTAGAAGAACACGCTTTCACAAAGCAATTTTTTTAGCACGCATCCTAGCGGTTCTTTCCTTGCACTCATCAACAGAAATTCTCATGGCTTTGAGAGACTCATTGATGTCATGCTTAGGTGTAATAGATCTAAGTTTCAAAGAATCAATATCAAGAGAAATTCTATCCACGTTCCTATCCAACTCATCAATCTTAAGCAATTTTTCATCAACCAAAGCTTTGAAATTCTTTTGCAAACTCATAATTTTTTTAACATAAGTCTCAAAATCAGAGCGCATCTTATTAAAATTTCCATAGGAGTTGTTGTAAGAATTACCATAATTATTAGAGGAATTATTAGGAAACAACCAAGAATTAAAGTTTCCTCTATACGCGTTGCTACCAAAATTGTTCCTACCAACAAAATTCACATCCATAGATTCATTATTATTCTCAATCAAAGTGGACAAAGGCATATTATTAGGATCAGAAGAAACACTGTTATTAGCAAACAATTTCATAAGTTCATCCATCTTTCCACTCAAAACATTAATCTCTTCAATCACACGAACTTTTTTGCTAGTGGATCTTTCGGTGTGCCATTGAGAATAATTAACCATACTATTATCTAGGAGTTTAGTAGCTTCTCCTAAAGTGATTTCCATAAAAGTGCCTCCCACGGATGAATCTAAAAGATTTCTAGAAGAAAAATTCAATCCGGCATAATTTTTTTGTATAATCATCCATAAATTCAAACCATGTGTAGGGCAATTACGTATCATTAATTTCATCCTCTCCCAAGCTTGTGCAACATGCCTATGATCAAGTTGCTTAAATTCATAATATCATTTCTAAGAGAGATGATCTTAGCGGGAGGAAAATACTTAGAGATAAAAGCATCTTTGCACTTATTCCATGAATCAATACTATTTTTAGGCAAATAAGAGAACCAAGTTTTAGCATGATCTCTAAGAGAAAACGAAAATAGCTGCAATTTAACAATATCGTTATCCACATCTTTTTTCTTTTGCATATCACACAAATCAACAAAGTTGTTTAGATGGGTAGCGGCATCTTCACTAGGAAGGCCAGAAAATTGATCTTTCATGACAAGATTCAACAAAGCAACATTAATTTCTCAAGATTCAGCATTGGTAATAGGAGCAATCGGAGTGCTAATAAAATCATTGTTGTTGATATTGGAAAAGTCACATGATTTAGTATTATCTTGAGCCATCGTGACAAACAATCAATCCAACACACAATCACACAAGAAGCAAGCAAAAAGAGACGAACAAAAAAAGGGCGAATAAAATGGAAAAGGTGAAGTGGGGGAGAGGAAAATGAGAGGCGAATGGCAAATAATGTAATGCGAGGGAGAATAGTTTATGATGGCTACTTGGTATGCCTTGACTTGAGCGTAGATCTCCCCGACAACGGCGCCAGAAATCCTTCTTGCTACCTCTTGAGCATGTGTTGGTTTTCCCTTGAAGAGGAATGGGTGATGCAGCAAAGTAGCGTAAGTATTTCCCTTAGTTTTTTAGAACCAAGGTATCAATCAAGTGGGAGATAACACGCAAGTCACCTAGTACCTACACAAACAATCAAGAACCTCGCAACCAACGCGATAAAGGGGCTGTCAATCCCTTCGCGGTCACTTGCGAAAGTGAGATCTGATAAAGATAGTAAGATAAATATTTTTGGTATTTTTATTGTATAGATTGGAAAGTAAAGATTGCTAAATAGTAAACGAGATGCGATAATAAAAAGAGATGCAATATAATAAGAAAGAGACCCGGGGGCCATAGGTTTCACTAGTGGCTTCTCTCGTGATAGCATGTTTTATGGTGGGTGAAAAATTACTACCGAGCAATTGATAGAAGAGCGCATAGTTATGAGAATATCTAGGCAATGCTTATGAACATAGGCATCACATCCGTGTTAAGTAGACTGAAACTATTCTGCATCTACTACTATTACTCCACACATCGACCACTATCCAGCATGCATCTAGAGTATTAAGTTCATAAGAACAGAGTAATGCTTTAGGCAAGATGACATGATGTAGAGGGATAAACTCAAGCAATATGATATAAACCCCATCTTTTTATCCTCGATGGCAACAATACAATACGTGCCTTGCTGCCCCTACTGTTACTGGGAAAGGACACCGCAAGATTGAACCCAAAGCTAAGCACTTCTCCCATTGCAACAAAGGTCAATCTAGTAGGCCAAACTAAACCGATAATTCAAAGAGACTTGGAAAGATATCAAATCATGCATATAATAATTCAGAGAAGAACCAAATATTGTTCATAGATAAACCTGATCATAAATCCAGAATTCATCGGATGTCGGCAAACACACCGTAAAAAGAATTGCATCGAATAGATCTCCATGAACATCAAGGAGAACTTTGTATTGAGAACTAATGAGAGAGAAGAAGCCATCTAGCTAATAACTATTGACCCGAAGGTCCGTGGTAAACTACTCACACATCATCGGAGAGGCTATGGTGTTGATGTAGAAGCCCTCTGTGATTGAATCCCCCTTCGGCAGATCACCGGAAAAGGCCCCACAGGGGATCTCACGGGTACAGAAGGTTGCGGCGGTGGAAAAGTGGTTTCGTGGCTCCCCCTGATGTTTTAAGGGTATAAGAGTATATATAGGCGAAAGAAGTACGTCGGTGGAGCTCCGTGGGGCCCACAAGGGTGGGGGCGCGCCCTCCTATCTCGTGGAAGCTTCGCGGAGTTCAAGACTTCCACTCCAAGTCTCCTGGTTTGCGTTTGTTCCAAGAAAGATCCTTGTGAAGGTTTTGTTCTGTTTGGATTCTATTTGATATTCCTTTTCTACGAAACACTGAAATAGGTAAAAAACAGAAACTGGCACTGGGCCTCCGGTTAATAGGTTAGTCCCAAAAATAATATAAAAGAGCATATTAAAGCCCATTAAACATCCAAAACAGACAATATTATAGCTTGGAACAATCAAAAATTATAGATACATTGGAGACGTATCACACATTGACTAGTTTAATCTAAATAACAGAAATTAAAAGATGAGTACCGAAAGTTGTGCCTTCTAAATTCATCCATGTCATGCCCATCAAAAGGAATCCACTAACAAGGTTGATCAAGTCTTGTTAACAAATTTCTTCCGAATGACATGAAACCGGAGAATTTTTTAATAACACTAGGTTACTTCAACGGGGATATGCATTTCCCCAACAATAAGAATATCATATTTCTTTTTGACAGTAGGAAGAGGAAATTCAAAACCTCCAACAGTAATAGTTGAAATTTTTCCGATAGAATTGATACTATGAACTTGAGGTTGTTTCTTCGGAAAGTTTACCGTATGCTCATTACCATTAACATGAAAAGTGACATTGCCTTTGTTGCAATCAATAACAGACCCTGTAGTATTCAAAAAGGGTCTACCAAGGATGATTGACATACTGTCGTCCTCGGGAATATCAAGAATAACAAAGTCTGTTAAGATAGTAACATTTGCAACAACAACAGGCACATCCTCACAAATACCGATGGGTATAGCAGTTGATTTATCAGCCATTTGCAAAGAAATTTTAGTAGGTGTCAACTTATTCAATTCAAGTCTACGATATAAAGAGAGAGGCATAACACTAACACCGGCTCCAAGATCACATGGAACAGTTTTAACATAGTTTCTTTTAATGGAGCATGGTATAGTTGGTACTCCTGGATCTCCAAGTTTCTTTGGTATTCGACCCTTAAAAGTATAATTATCAAGCATGGTGGAAATTTCAGCTTCCGATATGTTTCTTTTATTTGTAACAATATCTTTCATATACTTAGCGTAAGGAGGCATTGTAAGCATATCAGTCAAACACATATGCAAAAAGATAGGTCTAAGCATTTCAGCAAAGCACTCAAAATCCTCATCATCCTTTTTCTTGGAAGGCTTGGGAGGAAAGGTCATGGGTTTCTGAACCCATGGTTCTCTTTCTTTGCCATGTTTTCTAGCAACAAAATCTATTTTATCATAATGTTGATTCTTTGATTGTGGGTTATCAAGATCAACATCGGGTTCAATATCTACATCATTACTAGGTTGAGCACCAACATGAACATCGTTATTAACATTATCACTCGGTTCATGTTCATCGCCAGATTGTGTCTCAACATCAGAAATAGAAATACCATTAGGATTCTCAGGTGTGTCTATAGAAGTTTCACTAGCCTCCAAAGTCATATTAGTTTTCTTTTTCTTTTTATTACTAGGACTAGGTGCATCAATATCAATTCTTTGAGAATCTTGCTCAACTCTCTTAGGATGGCCCTCGTGATACAAAGGTTCCTAGGTCATTTTACCACCTCTAGTCATAACCCTAACAACATTATCATTATTCTTACTATTCAACTCATTAAGCAAATCATCTTGTGCCTTAAGTACTTGTTCTACTTGTGTTGTAACCATGGAAGCATGTTTACTAATAAGCTTAAGATCATTAATGGTTCTACTCATATAATCACCCAAGTGGTCAAGCATGTAAGCATTACGTTTCAATTGTCTACTAACATAAGCATTGAAATTCTCTTGTTTAACAATAAAATTATCAAACTCATCCAAGCATTGACCAGAAGACTTATTATGAGGAATATCACCTTCATCAAATCTACGGAGAGAGTTTACCTCTACTACCTGTGTCGGGTTATCAAGGCCATGTATTTCTTCAATAGGCGGTAAATTCTTAACATCTTCAACTTTAATACCTTTTTCATTCATAGATTTCTTTGTCTCTTGCATATCTTTAGGACTGAGAAATAGAATACCCCTTGATGTCTACTACACAACTTGTTCTTGTAGACTCGTTATTGTGGGAGCAAGTCTGACAGTAAGAATAGGGGGTACGTAGGAGGAGTCAAGGCCCTAGCTATGGCAAGGTTTTGCACGCAAGATTTACGAGTTCAGGCCCTTCTCGGAGGAAGTAATAGCCCTACGTCTTGGTGCCCGGAGGCTTAGTCGACTGGATTATATGTGAGATTTACAGGGGGTGCGGACCCTTGTGCCAGAGGAGGGGTATGGCTTATATAGAGTGCGTCGGACCTCTCCAGACCTCAGGTACACAAGGTTCAATGTATGTTATGGCAGGGGCGTTACTGGTAACGCTAGCTATGAAAGACTATAAATGATCTTTAAGACTACGGAGTGAATGCCTGGCCGTTTCCATCCTGGGGTGGCTTTAGGCCTTCTATACTCACAGTGATTCTTTGTATGGTCTAGTGACTATATCTTGGTCGAGTGGAATTGGGGTATCCGAGTGAGATAGCTGGTTGAGTGGATTGCACTCCAAGGTGATTTCAGTCGGTATCTTCTGTTGTACTTTGAATGTTCTTGACTCTAGGGCAGTGTCTTTGGGTAGGGTGTCTAGGACAGGCCTATGAACCAACCCTAGGTACATGTCACGTCATTAGCCCCCGAATGGATTGAGGTCCGGGTGAAGAAGGGTTGAAGTTGGTTCTGACTCGATTCCATGCTTCGGAGGCATTCCACTAGAGTCTGGTAATCATGCTGAAGCTTCAACCTCGTTTCAGTTGCCTTGATCAATTCAGAGGTCGTCGAGTGAATTATGCTGATATTCTTCGAGTGTTGTTCTCGTGCGAAATCTTCGGCGTGATTGGTTGCTCTGCGGTTCCCAAATCTCACGGTATTCGAAATTTTGGAGAAGCACGCAGGACGGAGCATGCCACAGTAATCGAAGCAGGTAGACAGAGGCCTCGATCCTCGCATCGACTTTTTCTCCATGTATCGAGCGAGTGACTGTTGCGACATATGATAGGATTGCTCGGGCCCACGGGTCAGCCACTCAGAAGTAGATCCATAAAAGGCATCGAGATCGATGCAATGTACAATATGCCTCATTCAATCTCTTTTTCCTCTGGTTCTCCACCGTGCCCTTCTCTGCTCTCGAAGCCTTCGCTCAGCCCGTGCACATTCCTCTACCATGGGGAAGGACAAGACAACGGCCTTGGAGCATGCAAAGAAGTCGACGGCGGCAGCGAAAGGCAAGAAGACGGCTCGGGGACGTCGTCGCGGTCCGGTCTACCGCCTGGTTGGATCCAGGGAGACTGGATCCGCTCCACCGTTGTGTAGGAAGACGTGGAGAGGCTCGTAGAGGACGGGATGATTGCTGACAAATCTTGGAGGTTGCTGGAGGGGGAATCCGAGCCCCACCCGCGCGAGGGTGAGCGTGTCCTCCTCACCACACATGTCAATCGAGGTTTTTCCCTTCCCCCGCATCCGTTCTTTCGGGGTTTCTTGAACTTTTTTGGTGCCTAGATTCACCATTCCCCCCCAACACCATCACATACCTTGCTGCGTATCTCTTTGTGCGAAAACTTCTTGGGTTGCCAGCCACACTGGGGTCTCTTGAAAAAGATCTTTACTTGCCATTCCCAAATGGGTGAAGAGAGCCAATCCGACTGACGAGAAGACGCACGTGATTCAGATGTGCGGGGTGATAACCCACAAGTATAGGGGATCACAATAGTTTTCGAGGGTAGAGTATTCAACCCATATTTATTGATTTGACACAAGGGGAGCCAAAGAATATTCTCAAGTATCAGCAGCTGAGTTGTCATTTTAACCACACCTGGATAACTTAATATCTGCAGCGAGGTATTTAGTATCAAAGTAATATGATAGTGGTGGTAACGGTGGCAAAAGGTAACGGTAGCAAAAGTAATATTTTTGGTGTTTTATAGTGATGATAACAATAGCAACGGAAAATTAAATAAGCGAAGAACAATATATGGAAAGCTCGTAGGCATTGGATCAGTGATAGAGAATTATGCCGAATGTGGTTCACCATGTAACAGTCATAACATAGGGTGACACAGAACTAGCTTCAATTCATCAATGTAATGTAGGCATGTATTCCGAATATAGTCATACGTGCTTATGGAAAAGAACTTGCATGACATCTTTTGTCCTATCCTCCCGTGGGAGCGGGGTCCTAGCGGAAACTAAGGGATATTAAGGCCTCCTTTTAGTAGAGTACCGGACCAAAGCATTAACACATGGTGAAGACATGAACTCCTCAAACTAAGGTCATCAACGGGAGTGGTCCCGATTATTGTCACTTCGGGGTTGCCGGATCATAACACATAGTAGGTGACTATAGACTTGCAAGATAGGATCAAGAACTCACATATATTCATGAAAACATAATAGGTTCAGATCTGAAATCATGGCACTCGGGCCCTAGTGAAAAGCATTAAGTATAGCAAAGTCATAGCAACATCAATCTCAGAACATAGTGGATACTAGGGATCAAACCCTAACAAAACTAACTCGATTACATGATAAATCTCATCCAACCCATCACCGTCCAGCAAGCCTACGATGGAATTACTCATGCACGGCGGTGAGCATCATGAAATTGGTTATGGAGGATGGTTGTTGATGATGACGGCGACGGATTCCCCTCTCCGGAGCCCCGAACGGACTCCAGATCAGCCCTCCCGAGAGAGTTTAGGGCTTGGCGGTGGCTCCATATCATAAAACGCGATGAATCTTTCCCCCTGGTTTTTTCTCCCCGGACACGAATATATGGAGTTGGAGTTGAGGTCGGTGGAGCTCCAGGGGGCCCACGAGGCAAGGGGCGCGCCCACGGGGGCAGGCGCGCCTCCCACCCTCGTGGATAGGGTGTGGGCCCCCTGGCCTTGATTCTTTGCCAGTATTTTTTATCATTTCCAAAAATAATCTCCGTGGAGTTTCAGGTTAATCCGAGAACTTTTGTTTCTACACATAAATAACACCATGGCAATTCTGCTGAAAACAATGTTAGTCCGAGTTAGTTCCATTCAAATCATGCGAGTTAGAGTCCAAAACAAGGGCAAAAGTGTTTGGAAAACTAGATACGACGGAGATGTATCAACTCCCCCAAGCTTAAAACTTTTTTGTCCTCAAGCAATTCAGTTGACAAATTGAAAGTGATAAAGAAAAACTTTTACAAACTATGTTTGCTCTTGTTGTTGTAAATATGTAAAGCCATCATTCAAGTTTTCAGCAAGGAAGATGAACTAACCACATTCACAATAACACTTAGGTCTCATGGTTACTCATATCAATGGCATAATCAACTAGCGAGCAATAATAATAAATCTCGAATGACAACATTTTCTCAAAACAATCATGATATGATATAACAGGATGGTATCTCGCTAGCCCTTTCTGAGACTGCAAAACATAAATGCAGAGAACCTTTAAAGTTCAAGGACTGACTAAACATTGTAATTCATGGTAAAAAAGATCCAGTCAAGTCATACTCAATGTAAACTAGCAGTAATGAATGTAAATGACAGCGGTGCTCTCCAACTGGTGCTTTTTAGTAAGAGGGTGATGACTCAAGATAAAAGTAAATAGATAGGCCCTTCACAGAGGGAAGCAGGGATTTGTAGAGGTGCCAGAGCTCGATTTTGAAATAGATATGAATAATATTTTGAGCGGTATACTTTCATTGTCAACATAATAATCAAGAGATGGAGATATCTTCCATGCTACACACATTATAGGCGGTTCCCAAACAGAATGGTAAAGTTTATACTCCCCCTCCACCAACAAGCATCAATCCATGGCTTGCTCGAAACAACAAGTGCCTCCAACTAACAACAGTCTCGGGGGAGTTTTGTTTGCAATTATTTTGATTTGATTTGCATAAAGCATGGGACTGGGCATCCCGGTGACCAGCCATTTTCTCGTGAATGAGGAGCGGAGTCCACTCCTCTTGAGAATAACCCGCCTAACATGGAAGATACGGACAGCCCTAGTTGATACATGAGCTATTCGAGCATACAAAATAGAATGTTTATTTGAAGGTTTAGAGTTTGGCGCATACAAATTTACTTGGAACGATATGTAGATACCGTATATAGGTAGGTATGGTGGACTCATGTGGAACAACTTTGGGGTTTATGGAATTGGATGCACAAGCAGTATTCCCGCTTAGTACAGGTGAAGGCTAGAAAAAGACTGGGAAGCGACCAGCTAGAGAGCGACAACAGTCATGAACATGCATTAAAATTAATCAACACCGAATGCAAGCATGAGTAGGATATAATGCACCATGAACATAAATATCATAGAGGCTATGTTGATTTTGTTTCAACTACATGCGTGAACATGTGCCAAGTCAAGCCACTCGAATCGTTCAAAAGAGGATACCACCCTATGATACCACATCACAACCATTTTAATAGTATGTTGGCATGCGAGGTAAACCATTATAAGCTCTTAGCTAATTAAGCATGGCATAAGCAACCATAATCTCTAATTGTCATTGCAAACATGTTTATTCATAATAGACTGAATCAGGAACGATGAACTAATCATATTTACAAAAACAAGAGAGGTCGAGTTCATACCAGCTTCTCCCATCTCAATCAGTCCATCATATGTCGTCATAATTTCCTTTCACTTGCATGACCGAACGATGTGAATAATAGTAACAGTGCACGTGCATTGGACTAAGCTGGAATCTGCAAGCATTCAATAAACGGGAGAAGACAAGGCAATATGGACTCGTGGTTAAATCAAGAATAATGCATATAGGAGTCACTTAAACAATTTAATCATGGTCTTCTCCTATCGACCCCCAAAGAAAAGAAAAGAAATAAAACTATTTACACGGGAAAGCTCCCAATAAGCAAAAGAAGAACATGAAATATTTTTGGGTTTTCTTTTTAATTACTACAACAAGCACGGAAATTAAAACTAGCTTAAAGCTACTACTATTTTTTTGTTTTTCTTAAGGTTTATCAAACACACAAGAAGAAAGCATAAAAAAGAAATAAACTAGCATGGATATTACAATAAAAAATTATGAGCATCGACATCTAGCAATGAGTGTGTGAACATGAATGTAATGTCGGTGAGAAATACGTACTCCCCCAAGCTTAGGCTTTTGGCCTAAGTTGTTCTATTGCCATGGATGGCCTGGCGGATATCCAAAGTTGTAGTTGGGGTCGTACTGTGATGGATACTCAGATTGCCACTGGCTGGCAATCACCTCCGGATCCCACTAGTAATCAGACTGTCGTGGAGGATCAAATTGTGGTTCCGGCTCTGGCTTTGCAGTCGATGTAGGGTTCCGGTAGGCGCGAATGGCCTCCAACGGAACAAGGTACTTGCCTGCAGATAAATCAAACAAGGAAGGAGCAGGCAGGGTAATAGTCTTAGGATGATGTTTATCAAAGAACAATTTGTATTTAAGCTCATTTTCCCTATTCTTAACAATAAAATCATGTGCTACCATACTCTTATAATCTAAATGAACAGTAGGCAGCAATTTTTCTTCCTTTTCATAGTGCCTAATAGGTATGTTATAGTATGCAGCAAGGCGTGAACAATAGACACCTCCAAAGATGGGGCCCTTTGTACGGTTCAGACTTAACCGTTTGGCAATAATACCGCCCATACTAACAGAGTCATCATGGAATAAACCATGGAACAAAATAATAATATCAGGAATACTAAGGTTTTCACAGTTTCCGCGACCAATTAAGCAACGACTAGCAAATATTACAAAGTAGCGTAAAACAGGAAAATGTATGCTAGTGATTCTTGCATCGGAAACTTTCCTACTTCCCCCTACAATAATAGTGTCAATGAACCCGTCCACATCTCTACGATGTGGTTCCTCTAAGCTACCCTCAAAAGGTATTTTGAAAACCCTGCAAAATTCATATAGTGACATCTTCTTAACCTCATCATATAAATGAAACTCTACTGAAGGAGGTGATTCCCTAGGATAATAGTAGAAGTTTTGCACAAAATTATTGGCGAGTAAGAGATACTGTTCACATTGGTCGCGGAGGAAGCCGGTGAGGCCTGAATTCTTAGCCAATTCATAAAAATCATCATAAATCCCGACTGCTCTCAAGAAATCATCGGAAGGCCATTCACACGGCCGAACCTCCGCGGTGCGAGGCAGATTATATTTGTGCCTCTCCGCTTCTTCATTTTGCTTTTTCCTTCGAGCTTCGGCTCGATGAGCCCCTCAAAAATATCTTCATTATTTTCTTAAAATTTCTGAAATTTTTAGTAACTTCAAATAAAAGTGAACCAAGCTCAAGAAAATTGATAGCAAATACTCCTGCAAGTGCCTAGGACCTATATCATGCATTAGAACTACTTGGGACCATATAAATTTGACATGCAAGCTCAAGAACATGGTCACCTAGGCAGCACAAATTTGCAATGAATAAAATACTATAACAAAAACTAATTGGACCAATGGAGGAGTCACATACCAAGGAACAATCTCCCAAAGGAGTTTTGTGGGAGGTGCTTTGAGCAAGGAGATCGAAAATCGCAGCAAAATGAGCTAGAACTCGTGCTTGAGCTGGATGGTGATTTTTTTGGGAGGAAGAGGAAGTGTGTGGGTACAGGAATAAGTGGAGGGGAGCCACTGTGGGCCCACAAGGCAGGGGCGCGCCCTGGACCCTCGTGGCCAGGTGCTTGCTCCCCGTGCTGTGTTCTCAGTGCCACATATTCTCAAATATTCTAGAAAAAATCATATTAAATTGGCAGGGCATTTGGAGAACTTTTATTTTCGAGGTATTTTTATATTGCACGGATAATTCAGAAAACTGACAGAAAATACTATTTTTACTTTATTTCAACTGAATAATAGAAAGTAAAAGGAGGGTACAGAAGGTTGTGCTTTCTAACTTCATCCATCTCATGCTCATCAAAAGGAATCCACTAACAAGGTTGATCAAGTCTTGTTAACAAACTCATTTCGAGTAACATGAAACCGGAGAAATTTCGAATGACACTATGTTACCTCAACGGGGATATGCACATCCCCAATAATAAGAATATCATATTTCTTCTTGACAGTAGGAAAAGGAAATTCAAAACCTCCAAAAATAATTGATGGAACTTTTCCAATAGAATTGATACTGTGAACTTGAGGTTGTGTCCTCGGAAAGTGTACCGTATGCTCATTACCATTAACATGAAAAGTGACATTGCCTTTGGTGCAATCAATAACAGCCCCTGCAGTACTCAAAAAGGGTCTTCCAAGAATAATAGACATACTATCGTCCTCGGGAATATCAAGAATAACAAAGTCCGTTAAAATAGTAATGTTTGCAACCACAATAGGCACATCCTCACAAATACCAACAGGTATAGCAGTTGATTTATCAGCCATTTGCAAAGATATTTTAGTAGGTGTCAACTTATTCAAATCAAGTCTACGATATAAAGAGAGAGGCATAACACTAACACTGGCTCCAAGATCACATAAAGCAGTTCTAACATAGTTTCTTTTAATGGAGCATGGTATAATTGGTACTCCTGGATCTCCTAGTTTCTTGGGTATTCCACCCTTAAAAGTATAATTAGCAAGCATGGTGGAAATTTCAGCTTCCGGTATCTTTCTTTTATTAGTAACAATATCGTTCATGTACTTAGCATAAGGATTCAATTTAAGCATATCAGTCAAATGCATACGCAAAAAGATAGGTCTAATCATTTCAGCAAAGCACTCAAAATCCTCATCATCCTTTTTCTTGGATGGTTTAGGAGGAAAAGGCATGGGTTTCTGAACCCAAGGCTCTCTTTCCTTGTCGTGTTTCCTAGAAACAAAGTCTCTTTTATCATAACGTTGATTCTTTGATTCCGGGTTATCAAGATCAACAGCAGGTTCAGCTTCTACATCATTATCATTGCTAGGTTGAGCATCAACATGAACATTATCATTAACATTATCACTAGTTTCATGTTCATTACCAGATTATGTTTCAGCATCAGAAATAGAGATATCATTGGGATTCTCAGGTGTGCCAATAACAGGTTCACTAGAAGCATGCAAAGTCCTATCATTTTTCTTTTTCTTCCTCTTAGAAGGACTAGGTACATCAACATCATTTCTTTGAGAATCTTGCTCAATTCTCTTAGGATGGCCCTCAGGATACAAAAGTTCCTAGGTCATTTTACCACCTCTAGTCATAACTCTAACAACATTAACATTTTTCTTACTATTTAATTCATTGAGAAAATCATTCTGAGCTTTAAGTACTTGTTCTACTTGAGTGGTAACCATATAGAAGCATGTTTACTAATGAGTTTAAGTTCACCTTTAACTCTAGACATAAAATCACCCAAGTGTTCAATCATATAAGAATTTTGTTTCAATTGTCTACCAAAATAAGCATTGAAGTCTTCTTGCTTAACCATAAATTTATCAAACTCATCCAAACATTGGCTAGCAAACTTAGTAGGAGGGACTTCAGCTTTATCATATCTATAGAGAGAATTTAACTTTACTACCTGTGTCGGGTTATCAAGACCATGTGTTTCTTCAATAGGCGATGGATTAAAACCATATATTTCTTCAACAAGCGGTAAATTAAGACCATGTATTTCTTCAATAGGAGGTAAATTCTTAACATCTTCAGCTTTAATACCCTTTTCTTTCATGGATTTCTTTGCCTCTTGCATATCTTCAGGACTGAGAAACAGAACACCCCTTTTCTTCGGAGTTGGTTTAGGAATAGGCTCAGGAGTTGGCTCAGGAGCTGGCTTAGGAAGTGTCCAATTATTTTCATTTGTCAACATATTATTCAATAGAATTTCAGCTTCATCCGGTGTTCTTTCCCTGAAAACAGAACCAGCACAACTATCCAGGTGGTCTCTAAAAGCATCGGTTAGTCCATTATAAAAGATATCAAGTATTTCATTTTTCTTAAGAGGATGATCAGGCAAAGCATTAAGTAATTGGAGAAGCCTCCCCCAAGCTTGTGGGAGACTCTCTTCTTTAATTTGCACAAAATTATATATATCCCCTAAGGCAGCTTGTTTCTTATGAGAAGGGAAATATTTAGCAAAGAAGTAATAAATCATATCCTGGGGACTACGCACACAACCAGGATCAAGAGAATTAAACCATATCTTAGCATCACCCTTTAATGAGAACGGAAATATTTTAAGGATATAAAAGTAGCGAATTCTCTCATCATTAGTGAACAGGGTGGCTATATCATTTAAGTTAGTAAGATGTGCCACAACAGTTTCAGATTCATAACCATAAAAAGGATCAGATTCAACCAAAGTAATTATATCAGGATCAATAGAGAACCCATAATCCTTATCAGTAACAAAGATAGGTGAAGTAGCATAAGCATGATCATATTTCATTCTAGCATTCAGAGTTTTTTGTTTAAGCTTAGCTAATAATTTCTTAAGATCACTTCTATCATAACATGCAAGAAAGTCTCTTTTAGTTTCTTCATCCATAACATAGCCCGCAGGCACACCATGAAATTCATATTTATTAGGAGAGCCTTCATCATCACTTTCATCAATATTATCAGTTTCAATAATTTCATTCTTTCTAGCCCTAGCAATTTGTTCATCAAGAAATTCACCAAGTGGCACAGTAGTATCAAGCATAGAAGTAGTTTCATCATAAGTATCATGCATAGCAGAAGTGGCATCATCAATAATATGCGACATATCAGAATTAATAGTGGAAGAAGATTTAGGTGTCGCAAGCTTACTCAAAACAGAAGGTGAATCAAGTGCAGAGCTAGATGGCAGTTCCTTACCTCCCCTCGTAGTTGAGGGATAAATTTTTGTTTTTGCGTCTTTCAAGTTCTTCATAGTGACCAGTAGATATAAATCCCAAGTGACTCAAAGAATAGAGTTATGCTCCCCGGCAACGGCACCAGAAAATAGTCTTGATAACCCACATGTATAGGGGATCGCAACAGTTTTCGAGGGTAGAGTATTCAACCCAAATTTATTGATTCGACACAAGGGGAGCCAAAGAATATTCTCAAGTATTAGCAGCTGAGTTGTCAATTCAACCACACCTGGATAACTTAATATCTGCAGCAAGGTATTCAGTAGCAAAGTAATATGATAGTGGTGGTAACGGTGGCAAAAGGTAACGGTAGCAAAAGTAATATTTTTGGTGTTTTATAGTGATGATAACAATGGCAACGGAAAAGTAAATAAGCGAAGAACAATATATGGAAAGCTCGTAGACATTGGATTGGTGATAGAGAATTATGCCGGATGTGGTTCATCATGTAACAGTCATAACATAGGGGTACACAGAACTAGCTCCAATTCATCAATGTAATGTATGCATGGATTAGGAATATAGCCATACGTGCTTATGGAAAAGAACTTGCATGACATCTTTTGTCCTACCCTCCCATGGCAGCGGGGTCCTAGTAGAAACTAAGGGATATTAAGGCCTCCTTTTAATAGAGTACCAGACCAAAGCATTAACACATGGTGAATACATGAACTCCGGTCATCAACGGGAGTGGTCCCGATTATTGTCACTGCGGGGTTGCTAGATCATAACACATAGTAGGTGACTATAGACTTGCAAGATAGGATCAACAACTCACATATATTCATAAAAACATAATAGGTTCAGATCTGAAATCATGGCACTCGGGCCCTAGTGACAAGCATTAAGCATAGCAAAGTCATAGCAACATCAATCTCAGAACATAGTGGATACTAAGGATCAAACCCTAACAAAACTAACTCGATTACATGATAAATATCATCCAACCCATCACAGTCCAGCAGGCCTACGATGGAATTACTCACGCACGGAGGTGAGCATCATGAAATTGGTGATGGAGGATGGTTGATGATGACGACGGCGATAGATTCCCCTCTCCAGAGCCCCGAACGGACTCCAGATCAGCCCTCCCGAGAGAGTTTAGGGCTTGGCGGCGGCTTCGTATCGTAAAACGCGATGAATCTTTCTCCCTGATTTTTTCCCCGAACACGAATATATGGAGTTGGAGTTGAGGTCGGTGGAGCTCCAGGAGGCCCACGAGGCAGGGGCGCGCCAAGGGGGGCAGGCGTGCCCCCACCCTCGTGGCTAGGGTGTGGGCCCCCTGGCCTTGATTCTTTGCTAGTATTTTTTATTATTTCCAAAAATAATCTCCGTGGAGTTTCAGGTCATTCTGAGAACTTTTGTTTCTGCACATAAATAACACCATGGCAATTCTGCTGAAAACAGCGTCAATTCGGGTTAGTTCCTTTGAAATCATGCAAGTTAGAGTCCAAAACAGGGGCAAAAGTGTTTGGAAAAGTAGATACGATGGAGACGTATCACAGGGGTTTAGGGATTCAAACTAGGGGTAGAATCGCCTTTCCTTCCATGACCCTTCCCGAGTCAGTCCGCGGATGGCAGTCGACCTGGTTTTACTGCAATGACGTCCCAACTCCTTGTCAGTCGACCGGTCTTCCCCCTTTCACTATGGAGCGATTCCGCCAACCTTCTTCACTGATTGTGACCCCGGAGGAGAAAGGCGAAGTGTCCCATTTAGTCGACCAAGTTGTTAGCTTGGTTTGGGAGGGTGTTACTGGTATGGACCCATTGGAGGTGTTCCTCATTTGGCGGATCCAGCCTCTCCAAGCCCGTGACCATCTGATGTGGATGTATTCGGGCCCTGGAGACACCGCTCGGGTCCACCCAGAGGAGGTCGCCAAGGAGACGGTGGCCCAGTGGCCGAGGAGCATCGCTGGGAACAAAGATAACCCAGGGGGTCCAGGCGAGTTCGGCCATTCGACGCTGAACATGAGCCGAAAGAGGTCAGGCTCAAACTACCGAGTGTTTACTTCTTTTGATCTACAATTGTCTTTGAATCAGACTGACACTTGTAATTTATGTCTTGCAGATTTATACCAAGATGTATTGACAACTCCAGGAGGGAGAGGAGAGTGCAGATGAAAGCACCGACTGGCAATCCAGAGATGATAGCGAAGATGATAGTGACGACTCGAGCAGTAGCGAGGAGATTGACTCACCGCCCCGCTCAGAGCGTCATTCCAAACAATCCCAAGATCCAGCAGGTGGGCGCAGCAAGGCAGTTCCACCAAGCATGCAAGTACCAAAGCGCACTCGGACCTCGACTCTAGATCCATCGGAGAAGGCCGCAAAATAGCCCAAGGTTGTCCCACCAAAGCCTCGGAAGGCCCTGCCCAAGATCAATGTGGATGTTCCGGTCGCTTCTGCGTAAGTGTTTGTTTCTTCTCTTTGTCTTTTATGTTACTGTCGACTCATTCGCTTGCTTAACCGAGTGAATTTTCGAGCTTCCAGTGCTGCTACCTTTGGGACTTCCATGGACATTGACAAGGAGCAGGACGGTGCGGAGACTGCAGACACGGCCACCTCTCGGGCGGGTAAATCTCGCCAGTCATTCTCTTACTTCATCTATTATTCTGATGGTCGACTGAACTCTTACGGTTGAGTGTTTTGTAGCAACGCATGTTATCCAACTTCCAGATGACGACAATGATGAAGAAGCGCCACTAAAGGATACATGGAGGAGGGGCAGGACTCTGAGCAAGAGGGTGCCTGCCAGCAAAGCATCTCACTCGACATCAGCATCAGAACCAATCGATCAACAACTTGGTGATCCAGTCCGGACTTCAGTTTCTTTTGTTGTGCCTCTATCGACTGACCATCCCTCAGCGTCGACTGCCCAGGCTCCTGTTCCGACTGTGCAAGTTCAAGCTTCAGTTCCACTGGCTATGGCTCCACTGGCTACATCATCAATTCCATCATCTCCTTTATTTGTTACTCACCATGTCCCTGAAGACCAAGTAGGAGCTGCCAAGGAGGTCATGCTTCAAGCAGGTCTAATGATGGACCGACTAATAGTGGTGTATGACAACTGCAAGGCCGCCTATGACGCCAGCTCCGCTCTCCAAGCCAATGTCCGAGTAAGTGGGATTGTAAGTTGATTTCCGATTGGTTTCCAGCTTGAACTTTGCTCTGTGAGGATATGCTATCTGAAAACTGCTGCTTTATTATTCGTAAGATGTTCGTGGATGAGCGTTTTGGAACTTTATGTGCATCTATCATGAGTTTGCACCCTGCATCTATTCACCCACTTAGTGTTTTGCCTTTTGCTTTGTAGCTCTTTCACTTGAGTCGACCAGGTAGTGTTGAGTGAACTCTTGACCAGTGGGGCAGGCTGAGTGCACCCACTGGGTGTAGTCCCCGAGACTGCCGTCGAATGTTTGATTCGGCAGGGGTCTTTGCGAAATGTTTTTTGTAGTACTTCCACTCGATTTAGACAGGTCGTGTCGAGTGATAATCAAATCAGTGGGGGCACGCTAAGTGCACCCATTGGGTGTAGTCCCCGAGACCGCGGTCGACTGCGGGCAGTCGGTGGTGGTCTGAGAACATATGTTGTTGTATTTTTTTTACTCCTTCCACTCGTGCTGGGTGGACCATGCCGTGTGGGAAATCAAACCATTGGGGGCATGCCAAGTGCACCCACAGGGTGTAGTCCCCGAGACTGCTGTTAAATGTTTGATTCGACAGTAGTCTTAGAACTCTTTTTTTCATAATAATCTGACCTTGCAGCTTATCACTCGGAAGCGACTGACCCATTTCTGTCGACTGACATGTGTTGTTGATTGCAGAAATCTTGTGAACATGGAACCAAATTTGCCGATCTGGAGAAGAAGCAAATCGAACTCAACCTCGATATGGAACTGGCCAAGAAGGATCTGGAGAAAGCCTAGGATGAAGCTGCTTCCCTGGGAGGTAACCACTTGTCGACTGCTCGCTTTGTGATCTTTTTCCTTTCATCCTCTGAGTCGAGTGATTCCACTCGAGTAGATGTGCATAGTGAAAACCGTCAACTACAAGCTCGTCTGAAGAATGTTATTTATTTAGACAAAATGAAGCAGGCTCTAGAGCAGAAGGATCTTGACCTTGCAGCGGTGCAGAAGACAACGCGAGAGAAAACTGAACTTGCTGACAAGAAGCTGGCTTTAGTCGAAAAGTTGGAAGAAGAGAACGCCACGTTGAGAACTACTGTTGATGAAGCCAAGAAGGAAGCCGTGCAGATGAAGGAGGAGAAGGCGACCTTGGCAGACAGAGTTGAAGCTCTCACTCAGAAGAGAGATGAACTAGAAACTTATTTGGGAGGTATTACCAAGAAGATGTTCCGCATGCTGGAAGGTATTTTTTTGTATTCGAATGGCTGCAAAGAACCTTTTTTCATTATGTTACCGTCATCTCAACACTTCTTGTGTATGCAGAATTCTGTCAGAACTTCGAGGAAGAAACCGGGCGAATCGAGACAAACTTGGACCCTATCAATTTTCTTGTCAAGGATGAAGCTACCATGAATGTGTTGCGACTGGAATCCCGCCTCGCCAGTGTATTGAACTACCTTCCCCGACTGAAAGTGGCAGTGTCATGGATCGACACGAAGCTCTGGTCAGGTGCAACATTCCATAATGATCTCGAGTCATTGATGACTCGACTCAATGGCATCCCTAACCGAGTGCGGGTGTGGAAGAAGTCATCTGCTTGCTATGGTGCTGACGTGGCTCTGTCGCTGGTCCGGGTCCATTGCAAGGAAGTTAAAGAAGAGAAGCTGGTGGTTCTCAAGGTTGCCAACACCAAGAAGCTTCAATTCCAATCCTTCATGGAGACCTTCATCAACGCTGCTACTCGCATTGCAGACGGCATCGACCTTGACAGTTTCATCAAGCCAGCAAGTCCTACTCCCGCTAAGTGAAAACTTGATAACTTGATTTTTATTTGCCTCGGAATGCCGAGTGATCCTGTAATCATTGAAACTCTTTCGGGCTTGACGCTCGAGTACTTCTGTTGGTGGTTCCGAACCTTGCTGGATTTATCCAAATCTTGGTTATTTCTTTTGAATGAAGTTGCTTTGTCTTTATCATATTCAGATTTCTTCACTCGAACGAATTGGGAATCATAGCTGAATCTCCGAGTGAGAGGGTCACTCTTCACTTGGAATAGACATTGTACTTGTGGCGCAGCTCCGAGTGCAACCAGACATTGTACTTGTGGTGCAGCTCCGAGTGCAACCATACGTTGGACTTGTGGCGCAGCTCAGGCCGCAGCCAGACGTTGTACATGTGGCGCAGCTCAGGGCACAGCAAGACGTTGTACTTGTGACATAGCTCAGAGTGCAACCATACGTTGTACTTGTGGTGCAGCTTAGAGTGTGTGGCCAAGTCCCCGAGTGAGAGGGTTGCTCTTCACTCGGAGTGTTTTTGTAACTTAGGCAAGTGCGGGGTCGTAGCTAAGCCCCTGAGTGAGAGGGTTGCTCTTCACTCGAAGTGTTTTTGTAACTTAGGCAAGTACGTGGTCGCAGCTAAGCCCTCGAGTGAGAGGGTTGCTCTTCACTCGGAGTGTTCTTGTAACTTAGGCGAGTACAGGGTTGGAGCTAAGCCCCCGAGTGAGAGGGTTGCTCTTCACTCGGAGTGTTTTTGAAACTTAGGCGAATACGGGATCGCTTCTAAGCCCCCGATGACAGGATTTCTCTTCACTCGGAGTGTTTTTGTAACTTAGGCGAGTACAGGGTCGCAGCTAAGCCCCTGAGGGAGAGGGTTTCTCTTCACTCGGAGTGTTTTTGAAACTTAGGCGAAAACATGATTGCAGCTAAGCCCTAGAGTGAGAGGTTTTCTCTTCACTCGGAGTATTTTTGTAACTTAGGCGAATCGGGGTCGCGGCTAAGCCCCCGAGTGAGAGGCTTGCTCTTCACTCGGAGTGTTTTTGAAACTTAGACGAATACGGTATCGTGGCTAAGCCCCCGAGTGAGAGGTTTCTCTTCACTCGGAGTGTTTTTGTAACTTAGGCGAGTACGGGGTCGCAGCTAAGACCCCGAGTGAGAGGGTTGCTCTTCACTCCAAGTGTTTTTGTAACTTAGGCGAGTACGAGGTCGTAGCCACTACAAAAAAATACACTTCCGTGATGATATGTGTTTGTCACAGTAGGTCGCTTTTTTTGTCATGCATGTACATCCATGACAAATTTATGACAGAATCAAGATAGTCATACCTGTGCTGTCATAGAAGTGTTCCATTACATTACCAAAATTATCATCACGGAAGTGTCCACTTCCATGACGATAAATCGCGCGTCATAGAAGTGCTTTCGTCAAGGGTGACCGACACGTGGCATCCACCGTAACGGAACGCCGTTAAGCTATCGGGTCGGGTTTTGGATCCGATAACCCGTTAATAGCCCCGACCAATGGGTATTTTCCACGTGTAAAATCATCATTGGCCAGAGGAAACACGTGTCGGCTCATCGTCAGGACAGATGTCATCCACTCACTGGACAGAAGGCGCCTATGATACGTCGACACGTGGCACGGCCCAACAAGTTTAAATGGGCCGGCCCAACTAGATGCCCACAAGATTTTGCGGACCATAATGGGCCGGCCCAGCTAAAGGCCCACGAAATTTTGCGAACCATAATGGGCTGACCCAGCTAAAGGCCCACAAGATTTTGCGGGCCATAATGGGCCGGCCCAGGTAAAGGCCCACAAGATTTTTTTGTGCCATAATGGGCCGGCCCAGGTAAAGGCCCACAAGATTCTTGCGGGTCATAATGGGCCGGCCCAGCTAAAGGCCCACGAGATTTCGCCAACATTAATGGGCCGGTCCAGCTGTAGGCCCACATGATTTTGAGGACCCTAGTAGGCCGGCCCATTAACTGGCTGCCATGTTTTGGGCGAAATGCCGACCCATATTTGTTCCGGTCCATTAATGGCCTGCCACGCTCCGGGCCTAATAGTGGCCCATATGAGATCCGGCCCGTTAAAAGCCTACCACGTTCTGGGCCAAATTACGGCCCAGATCAGGTCCAGCCCTTTAAGAGGCTTTGGGCTCAATTATGGCCCATATCAGATTCGGCCCGTCAACTGGACACTATGCTTTTGGGCCCACTTTCTAAAGGCCCACTTAGTAATTCGGCCTGATATTAGTTTTTGGCCTGTTAAGGGCCCGTTTAACATTTTGGCCCTATATTAAATTCGGCCTGTTAAAAGCCCGTCATATTGTTGGGCCTAACTACGGCCCGGTTTGCATCCGGCCTGCTCGCAGCCGATATCTGATTGGGCCAAACAAGGACCCAGACAATTTTGGCCTGTTAAAAGCCCGTGATTTGATTTGCACAATCATGGGCCGGGGTTCATTTCGGGCCGCTGCGTAACTAGTAGGAATTAAGAACAAACCTACTCTATACAATAAAGAAATTGCGGCATAGTAACTAAGAATAAGCCTACACTACACAATAAAGGATTTAAGGTATATTACATCCACTGGGCATCAATGTTCTCCACCAGTGATCATAAAGTGCAACGAAGAAGCAGATTACAAAAACTGGGCACCATTGCAGCGTAGCAAAATAATACTGAACCGAGACCACTTCCAAGACAGTTCAAGAAAGGTTAGCCTTGTGGGGGAACTGCTGTGCAAGCTGCTAAGCAAGGCTGTGAGACCGGCCTAGCATGTCGGTCATAGCTTCCAGGTGTAGCTGTTTAGCGATGAGGTTCTCATTGGTGTTCTCCACAATCTTTCTTAGAGATAGGACTTCAAGTCGAAGTTGAGTTGCAGAATGCCTTTCTGCTAGAACTTGGGACTGAAGTAGTCGAACTGATTCAGACAACGAATTCTGTGAGCTTGTCTGACTGTTAGTCTCAAGTAACTTGGACACTGCATCAAGACAAGACTTTGGGGTTGTCTCGCTATCTTCAAGATGTTTTGCCTTCTTTGCTGCAATATATGTTGGGTTTGTCTCACAGCCTTCAGCAGACTTGTGCATGCCATCAGGCATATCACCCTGAAACAAAGAAGAGATATGACAGGTTTTGCACGTGTATAAACAAAGATGATAACTGTTCTGTCAATTCTATCCAATTTCAAATTAGAAAATAAAGAGTATGTTCAAAATATCAATAGCATAATTTGGCACTGTTCATAATGCGAGGAGCTTCACCACACTACTGGATTACCATGTCAACATAACAAGCATAGATGAAGGGCAAAGAAAATCATTGTATCTATTCTGGATAATGTGCATGGAATGTTGTTCATATCATCAGCCACATCAGTAAGATAAAACAGGAGATGACAAGGTGCAAACGTGGGCTGCTTCACCACACACTGGATTATAGGTCCACAAAAACAAGCATACATATAGGGAGTATTAAGTAATGTGCATGGTATGAATAAGGAATTTGGTTTTACAAATAAAACTTAGAACTTACGGTTCTTACGAACATACATTTTGGTAGAAACAACAAACTAAACAGCAGTAAACGATAGGGAGTATGAGCAAATTAAACAGCAGTTGAGGATAAAGGCTTTAGAAGGACTGACTTACATTAACAGTTAACACCGGCTTTATAATGCCCTTCTCCATGGCAAGGGAAGGATAACTCAAGAATTTCAGCAGAGAATCTTCTTCATAAGCATTGCCTGTACTCTACATTTTGTAGAGAGTAATTATAGATATGATAATACTGGAAGGGATTGAGGATAACGAAGATAAGATGCAGATTGATGCTACATAATCAACTACCAATCCCTGGAAGTACAAGCGTTACAGGACAAAATGTACTGACAAGAGCAATGGGCTACACTTCCGCACTGGCATTGTCTGTGTATTCTACTTGTTGATAAGATTAAATATAGATCTGATCTTTTTTAGTAAATGGTGGGCGAGGGAGATAAGATGCAGAATGCTACAAAATGAACCAACCACTCTTCCCATAATACAAGAGTGTTTTGAACACTGGTGTACTGTACAAAATGTTCTTATATTATGGGACGGAGGGAGTAGTTGTTAATGTAAGTACAGTGATAGACCACGTTCAGTCCTTACAAGAGGACTGCAGAGCTAAACCTCTTCAAAAGCATTGGGTTGATTCTAAATTTATGCAAGAGTCCATCCGGATCTTATAATGTCCACCAAATGGACGATTACGAGGCTAACATGTGCAGTGATGCTACATAATCAAACAGCTATGAAAGTAAGTATGGTCATACATGGCAAGAGGTACTCACAAGAGCAATGCAGTGTGCAGTATAGTTGCCAGATTCTGTGGTCCCTTGAGAACGAATGTTCTTCTGCTAACATTTTTCATACAAGTCAGACATTAAGGAAAATGCAGAAATGTAGTTCAAATTGTGATGTGATATCATAGACAGTACCTTACGCTGCAGCCGAGAGCAATGCGTAACAAGATTATTCCAGTCACCATCAGATAAATGTAGCACTGGAGAATTTACAGAAATTTCGTTCAGAGGCTTGCCATTGAAGTGCGCTGGCCTCATGTAGGAACGATACTTCATCAATGAGTGCTTGAAAAGCGCAACCAACCCTTGCTCGTCATCACAACCCAGTTTGCGCCTCGCCTATTTAAAAGAATGAAATCTTGTGTCTTCTGTCAGCAGAAATATATGCAGTAATGACCATGAATAACATTAGTACATTACTTACGCGTAAGTTGCGGAGGAAGAGTGGAAATTGTTCTGTGTCTGCGGTATAATCTTTCCATGAAGGAAAGATGCTCACAAAGTTCCTGACAACAACATAAGCTTCGTCTTCTAAACTGGGAAGAAATGGAACAGGGGTCCTATTTTCTGCAATTGGGGCTCTCTCTGGCTTGAAAATGGATTTGGCAACTGGATTTGGTGTACTCTTTGCTGGAATGGGGGTTTTGCGTCGTACAGCTAGTGCTATGTCAACTGGCATAATCATACTGTTTACTGTAGTTGGGGTTTGCTGAGTTGGGGCATCAGAAATGACCAGTGTAGTAGGGCTAGAGTCTGCTAGAGTTGGGGTATTTTGTGGGTCAGGTGATATTGCAACTACACCTAATGGGCTATTTGATTTATCAGGTGCCACTACATTTTCCAAATACTTTGCTTGTGCTCCTCCATGATCAGCAATCACCCTCTTCCTTTTAAACGTCTGATACACAAGAACAACATTTGAATGGATAAATATGGTATGATGACAGATGGAATATGTACTAAAAATGGATAGGCAGGGCGTATTCACATACACGATGTGTAAACTAAGCTAATGGCAGTTCAACAAAGTAGAAGCAATGCAAAGCATCAGTTGCAAGATATGTGCGAGCAATGTAACCTTGGAAAGTTAGAGCAAGTACCTTGATGGGTGAATAAGATAGGGCATCTTCCTCTGACTCCTCCACTAGGGAGCTACATTGACTTAGGTCTCCCTCTAGCTCAGAATCACTGTTAGGATCATATTCTGAGCATGAATCTATAGGTGGAGAGTGTTTGCATTGCATTGCATCCAGACTTGATTTCAGTCCCTTAATGCCAAGTTTGACAGCCATGTCATTGTTCTGCTTTATTCTTTTCATGCGCGCAAGCTCATAATCATTATGATGCTGTTCAGAATCTGAGATTCATGAAAACATAAAAACTAGTCAGATTATCTATGGAATGCATTGCGGTTTCAACTCGGAGAGTGTCTCCCTATAAACCCATGCATATGCAATGTTCACCTCCCCAATCGTGCTGACCAGACCACACACAGAGATACACACCCGAGCGGCAAACATGCATTTTTGAAACTAATTTAGGAACATTTAGTTGACCCATTAAACAACTCTGTTTTAATAATATCAGATTCGTATTTGAACAACTAAGCTTGTTTAGCTTGATGGGTGGAGCAGTGTTATTATGACACGAAGCATGTATTCTGATCGTATAGTGATCATAAAAGGGGGAAACTCTAAGCATATATTTTTTTTAGCAAAACAGGGTTTCCCCTCTGATTTCTATTAAAGAAACCTCCACGGAACCAACATGATCAATCAAACCCTAAGCATGATCAATTAAACTGTATTATGGCTGTGCCATGGCAGATTTGAAGCTGCAAACCGGAAAAAAATGATATTTAGCATCCATTGTTTGCTTCGAACTAAGAACTAAATTCTAAGAGCTGAAAAGAAAGTAGAGTAACCAAGTTAAGATCTATTTTCTGGTTGAGATCAAAAAGTTGAGGAGATATGAAGTACCACCTCTCTTGCGGCGCCATGTAGGCATCGGGGGTGCGATGGCTGTCGGTGGCGTTGAAGCAGATCTACGACGGTAGACGGGTGCATCGGGGGATAAGTCCCGTTGCGGTGGAAGAGAAGGTCGTGTGAGCGGCCCCGGCAAAGAGGACGACGGCGCCGATGAAGCAAGAGGACGCGATGCAAGGCTATTGGTCCGTCGCTGTGGATGAGAAACGTCCATCTCTAGCAGTGGATGACGCGGTCTTGGTAGGCGCTCCAGCATGGTGGAGGACGGTGGCGATGGATGTGGTGGAGGATGGCGGGGATGGATGGGGTGGCGGACGGAGGCTGGTGTGGGAATGGGGTGTTCTAGCATGGACGGTGTATGAATGGGAAAATGGAGGGAGAGGTACGGGGAACCATGTTTTTGGGACGCGCCTGTCTGAAATATGGGAAAGTTACGAACTTATGCCCCGTTTCAAATTTGGACGTCTCGTCGGTTGGGGATAGGACGGTAATCTCGCATCTCCCAAATATTTGTCGGTAACTATTTCGGGCGAGGAGAGGGTGTTTTGCCGCCCACGGTTGGCGCCCATGGTGTATGAACGGGGCTGACAGGTAGGGCGGTTGTGTGACGTCTGATGGAAGTTACACATCTGTCCCTATTTAAAATATTAGCCTACATCTATTTCGGACGAGGAGAGGGTGTTTTGCCGCCCACCGTGTATGAATGGGGAATGGAGGGAGAAGCAGAGGTCTTTCGGACGAGCTTGAATCAAATGAGTTTTGCCGCCCATGTTTGACGCCCACCGTGTCGGAATGGGCTCAGAGGCAGTCGTGTCACGTCTAATTGAAGTTACCAACCTACCCCTATTTACAGCAGTGGAAATCGGGCCGATGGATTGTCCGTGTAATGGGTAGACAGTAATTTCCATCTCCCAAACACTTGGCTTCAGGCAGCCGATGTGGGAGTGGACATTTTGTTGTTTCTTTCGAATTTTGGGACAATAAGCATCCACGTTTACCCTGGCAACTAAATTTGAATCCATTTTGTATTCCTATATGAATCTTTATAAATCATTCTATGTGTTTTTATATATCTTCGAAAGGACGACAAAGATGTATTCCACTGTCATATATGAATATGGTTTAGAAATGCCGATACTCAAATTCAGACACTAGAATCCAGTTTAAGGTGAATTCGAATATTTGGAACACTTCATGTCCAACTCAAATGTCACACGCAGCATAATGTGTACTCCCATTTAGATATGTAAACAAGCGATGTATCAAGATTCAAATACCGAGTCAATCAACCAAGAATGTACGGAACTAACAGACATATAAACACTTATAGAGTATATGGATCAATAATATCAACTAACATACATAAGCCAGGCCGCTGTATTTTTTTTTGGCTACAACAGCATCCTTTTTTTAGCCAGCATCTTGGCCCTTTCCGATGCGTGCCATTTATGGTCCATCTATACTACTATTGCTGAATGCACATTCAGCCCGATTGGCATATTTGTAGGTCTGGCACATCAATCCAAATGAAATGTCTCCGAGTCTTATCAATTAATACAGACTTGTGCTCAAATAAAATTACAAACAAAAAATAATTATTACATGATCTCTAAAACAAATGGTTTGATTGATTACATGAACAGACAACACAAAGGTTATTCAACTATGCAAAGAACATTTCACCTATGATTTACCAAGTAGGAATTTAATTTCCTTTTTTCTTCAGGACCTTAACAATCTGGTCAGTCTCAGCTTGCTTCGTTTTGAAATCCACCAAATATTTAATGGTTGTCTTGAGTACTGCTTGTGATTGTGTTGTTTGCTTCCTCAACATGTCAACTTCATCTCTAAGTGCAGAAGCAGAATCTCTTTCTACCACTAGTTTAGCCTCTAGAGCATCAGGAGTTGGAAATTCATAATGCACGATTGGGCCGGTGCCACTGCTGTGGGATGATGCAACGTCCATGGGGACCTTGCTCTTTGATCTTGGGCTAACATGTTTTGCCATTAAAGTTCTGATTGGATTCAGAAAAGTTGAAGTTAGCAAAACATCTCAACTAGGAGTTATAACGGCAAACCAGTTAAACAAACAAGGAATTAAAGAGTTTTAATTGGATGCTGAAAATTAGTTATTAACATGATTGTAACCCGCTGTTGCAGCAGCAAAGCAGTTAAACAAACAAGTAGATATTTAAGTTAAGGCAAACAGGTAATTCTTAACAGTAAGTATCAAACACATAGATAGGCGCAGTCTACAATATGATTAACAGGCTGTGCCATTATGTAATCAGTAGAAAACAAAATTAAGCCAAGCAACGTAATTGAACAATTTTGCAATAAGTGGCTAACTAAAATTCCGAGAAGCAGGTAACTAAACTTACGCTAGTTCTTTGTACAGGCACACTACAACTTCTTTTTCGCTTACAAGGTTGTACGAAGGAGTCCATGGCATCAATTGCTTGGATACGCAGTCCCAATACTTCTTTCTTCCCACACTGCATGGGTAAGTCGAATGGTTAATCTGGTAAGATGGTGCGTCCTTGATATGTTATATGAGGACGGGTAGTCAGACTAGTTGTAGCCAAACACATCACACTAGCTTTTACTGTATATTTCATGCGATTACTTTTGGCATATCGAGATCTAAGCAATCTACAATAGGATGAAAAGACTGGCATCCTTCACATTATTGGCGAACTCAGTTCATAGAAACAAGCAATTCAACCATTCTGTGGGTAAATCAAAAGCGCCACTAGAATATTTTTCACTATCCAATCATACACGCAAAAGGGGCGACGCCACCATAGGGGCTGGTATGGGCGGCCGCCTCAGGTGGCTGGAAAGTGTGCACCTAGTTTGAGTCGTCCAGGTTGGCCCATGCTAGTTTTGTTCATCCCAACGCACGAGCAGGCAATGTAAAAGATGAAGAAAAATGTTTCAATTTGGATGGGCCAATAACATAAGTGCAAGGCAGGCCCTATAGCAGGCTCGCGGCCCAAACGAGTGCCTCCCATATCGAGCGACAGCAGGAAAAATCCCAATTCATTCGCCCCAGCCTCCAGTCTGGTTCGTTCCTAACCTAGCCGCCGCTGGACAGACCGACACAGCACTTCCTCGCGCCCTCGTTGGAGGACGGTCGGCGGGCTTCAAGCGAACGGAAGGACAAGAAGATGAAGATCCAACCCTGAGTGTAGCTTGCATGGGAGGCAGCGGCGGTAGCACGGGCATGGCATCGAGCTTGCGCAACGGACAATCGCAGCTTGCAAGAGTAGCATGCGCAACGAGCAGGTACATCACATCCCTGATTATATCTAATTCAACTCTTCAATTTCTGGCCAATAGTTAAACCTGACGGTGTTGTAAAACTGCTTGTATGTAGGGAATCTATGAGAAAATGAAACCAATTTCTACTTATTTTATAACTCCCCCAATCAATACTGAATTGACTGAATTTGATGTATCTAATCAAGTTTCCGGTGCAAACATACAAGCTCGTGTTGTTCTTAAGCCTGAAGTGTCTAATGAACAGACTGCTAATGAAGGATTTGATGCAAACATTTTACATGCTCCTGGTGATGAACATATAGTGTCTAATGAGGGATCTAATGCAGGCATTTTGCAAGCTCATTGAAGGATTTAGTGTCTAATGATGATCTACTATGTTGAGAGAGACAAAGATTTGCAGGCATTGATGACAAGCAAATTGTAGTGCATTTTCATAGCTTGAGGAAACGTCGAGGCTATCTACCAGAAAGTCCCCGTATCATGACAACATAGCATAAATACTTTTCTAATCTGTTGTTTGAAACTATTGGCATACTTGTGTAGGATAGATATATTGATATGCAGTTTGTGCACTGGTTATACGTGCAATTACACTTCGATATTTTCAGCCAGAGAACGAATAATTCAAGCAGGTACAGACCATGTTTGTAGTCCTTGTACACCATGTTGCATTTTGTGTTTTTTGGTGCTTGCATCATTTAGTGTTTATAATCTGAACTACTTTGGCTCATTAGCTGGTTTTCAAAGTGCATGTAGCTTCACATTTCTCAAGTTATGTTGATTTCCGGAGTGCAAGTGCCTTCGTATTTTTTCAGTTAAATGTTCGCCCCTGGTAACTTGAATTCATGGATCAGCCACTGCACACAAATCATACACGAATGCCAGTACGAATTAAATGAAATTCAGGGACTTACGCTAGCTCGTTGTACAGGCTCACTGCCGCTCTGCTTGCGCTTGGGATGTTCCATGTACAAGTCCATGTTACCACTTGCTTGGATGTGCATGCCTTGTGCTCCTTGCATCCCCCTCTGCATTTTTGACACGGCGAATGGTTGATCAAATAAGAGGAATCGACCTTGATGTTGTACCAGTGGACAGATACTTACAAGGTTATACGGGTGTGCAGGATGTGTACCAGATCCCGTAGCACCGTCATGCTTCGCTAAAATATGGATTTGCTTGTTTCAGATGATACCTCCAGAAGAAATAAGAGTAAAGGTCAGAGTTGCATAGGCAGCTAAACTAAGAGAGCAGTGAAAGGATATCCAAATATCGTCGGAACAGTGCACAAGGGAGTGATGTGTGGATACCTAGTTCGGGCCGGCGTTTGGGCATGCTCTCCTAGCTAGAGTGCGGGTCACTTCAGAGCCGTTGAGGGTGATGCGCTGGCGTTGGCTGGCCACGCACGGATGCAGATCTTGAGTGGCAGCGGAGTGCTACAATGCAGTGGACGAGACCGTTGGTGAAGCCCCAACGGCCTCGGGAGGCGGAGGTGCGACGATGTGCTCGGTGAAGTAGCCTCGGTGAGCTGGGAGACGGCATCGGTGAAGCGCACCTGATGCGGTGGAACTCGGTGTCTGTGAGGCACGTCGGTTGCGGCGGCCGACGTTGTCGGTGGACCACCCGGTGCGGTGGACGAGGGCGTAGATGAGGTAGCTCCGGTGCGGTGGTGAAGCGCGACCGTCGTCTTCGTCGTCATCGTTCGGCACAGAGGTGGGGAACGGTGGGGAAAGAGACGACACGAGGGGCGATTCGAGGGTTGGCGGCGAATTAGGGATTTGAGGAATCTGGGCGCGAAAGGGGACGGTGGAGAAGAGAGATTTTGCAGGGATGGAATTGGGGCCGCCAGATATTTCAATCCGAAATGTGGAAGCACGAACTTATATTGTCGTCGTCATTTTTGGGGGGAGGGGGGGTGGCTGGGTGCTACGCGTCCGTCCGACACACGCGACCACCCCGACAGGACTATGCTTCGGTGCCTTAAGGCACCTGCCTTTGTGTCCATGACATATGGGCCCAACAGGTGGCTGGCCCACATGTCAGTGACCCAAAGGCAGTTGCCTTTAAGGCACCAAAGCAGCGTCCACCCCGACACGACCCTGGTTTGCCTGGTGCGCCTACATTTGAGATTGCAAATGAATCTTCTTTCATTTGCAAACGAATCTGTATGTATTACCATGCCCGTGTTTTCCTTGCAATAATTAGTCATTCGAAACGAGATACTCCATCCGTTCACTTTTGTAAGTCGTTTCAGACAACCTAAAATGAACTGTTTTGCACATTGTCTGAAATGTCTTCAAGGTCTTATAAAAGTGAACAGAGGGAGTACTATAAATTAATTAATGAGGAGTTATTTGAAAAAAAATCGAAACGGTACCCACGCTAACGTGGATTAGAGTGTGTGTCACATAATTAGTTATTTGAATTAGAGTGTGTGTCACGTAGTTAGTTATTTGAATTAGAGTGTGTGTCATGTAGCGATCTCCAATTCTAACGTGGATTTCGCATTTCACTGTATCCACGCTACTTTTTGAATACAAATTCATATGTACATGATGAACACCATGGCAGTGAGAAAATTTTTGGATGGATTCAAACATATGACCTACAAAATAGCACAACAAACTGAGTCAATGTCAACTTTTCGAAACTTAGTATGGCACGAATTCGAAATAATTACCCGTATGCCTGGTCCTCGGTTCAAATCTTACAATGTACACCGAATTGAAACATCGATATTAAGTCTCGTACTATGTACATTCAAATGTTGTTTTTAGCCCCCCCCCCCCCCGCACAAACCCTACATATTTCCTATATCGGTCAATCTTCCTCTCCTAACCACCTTAGGAAGCTATCGGTGTCCAACACACGTTCATTCTTTCTCTCCATGTTTCGATCTCTTAGTCTCTCAACTACACAACCCCTTTTTCCACTCTGTTACCAAATGTATTTACCTCACACACCCGCCATTGCACCCCATGCCAAGCTCTCTCTCTCTCCCCCCCTCTCCCTCTCACTCTCTCGCGCTAAATACATGCATTGCCTATCTAGCCCCCGAACCTCTCGTGCATGCGCACGCACGCACGTTGTATATCTAGGTCACTCCCTCGAGAATGTCTCACTCTTTCTACCACACGGCGGGCCACACTTGCTCAATCTATCTCTCTCTCTCTTTATCTGAGTCTCGTTTAACCTCATTTTCTTTCACACACAAATGATATATGTCCCTGTTTGGGCCTCGATCGACACACTCTATACTCTGTCACACAGATTGTCTATCTAGGTTAGTCCATCCAAGCCGCCACCACTCTTTCGACCTCATGGTGGGCCACGCTCACTCAATCTCTCTCTCTCTCTCTCTCTCTCTCTCTCTCCGTATGTCTCGATTGACCTTGCTCTTTCTCGGACAAAAACGATATATCACCATGTTGAGCCCAATTCGACCTATTCACATTGTATACTCTCTCACGCACATCGTCTATCTAGGTCACTCTCTCCAACCCGTCTCACTCTTTCGATCGCACGGCGACCCTATGTGATCGGTTGACCTTTCTTCCTCTCACGCACAAAATATATCTACACGTCTGTGACTGGATCATCTCTCAAGCTCTATCTTACAGCCCTCACCCTTGCCAAAAGCTCAATCGGACAATATCTCTCTAGAGCATATATATTTGTTCAATGAATGTCGGACCACACTCACTTTGTCTCTCTATCTATATGTCTCTCGATTAACCTCGCTTTCTCACACCGTATCTTCCACGCGTTGAAGCTACTACCTCTCCATCCCTCGCAAAGCCGGAGCTATTTACATTGCGAGGGGCACTCCAACCTTGGATTAATTTGTGTAGGCATTTATTCCGGTCGGTTTAGATTATATTTTCGTAGCATTCGGCCCACAACTACTCCAATCACCGTAGCGGGTAATTAAGCTACGGGGAGCACCTAATATGAGCACCGGGGAGCCGTTGGATCGAAGATGCAGCGGCACACACGAGGCCTGAATGTTTTATTTGCAAAAATACCTTCGGAGAGTTTGGAAATTGCGCATAATTACAAAGACTACTCCCAAGCCATTGGATCTCACTTCCAACGGTGTAAAAACTCGTATCACCATAGTATCTAAGCTGCGGGGTGGATGTGATATTCTATGCCGCTGTCATTTTTGTTTGTAAACTTGCAAAAAACGTGTAACTCGTGCCGTTACTTGTCTAACCGCGCAAAGTGTTTGTTCAAAAAAACCATCCTACACTGAAATATCGGAACAACACACGGGGGTCCCACTTGTCATTAATCAAATTTGGACCTAAAACTAACAAATCTGAAAGACGAGATTCGAACTGGCAACCTGGACTACAAAGCGTAAGTCGATAGCCTGAAAAAACGAACGGTTGTTGGCTTTGTCCCATAACTTGATTTTATACAGTACTTGCGTTGAGTAGAGTAGAGGGAGTGCCTCGTCAACACGTGCATGACCGTTATCTCACTTACTGGTGGGTCCCAGGTCTGCGATCTCAATCTCTCTTCTCTCCATCGTCTAACCTTTGCACGGGCACACACGAAGAGCGGCGCTAGCTTGCCGTGGTGTTATTACAACTAAAAAAACTTGGAAAATAGAAGAATCGCCAGAACAAGAGACGTTGTGGCTGGTCGAGACGGAGCTAACCACATCTATCCTCCGTGCCACGTTTGCATGATGAAGCTGTGTGGCTAGTGGGGTGTTTTCAACCGACTGGCTAGGTCCCGAGGTCGAACCATAGGTACTCTACTACGTCTGATACAGTATATTTTTACACGCACATTTTTCCTCCGTGCCGAGACGTGGCACACCCTACCGCGCGGTTTCGGGGTCCTCCCGGGTGGTGCACGCATATATTCTTCCTGACGTGGGACGCCCTACCGCGCGTTTTCTGGGTCCTCCTCGGTCCTAGCGCCGAAGCAAGTAAATGAGTGTCAAATCACGAAAGACCACCTTTCCCGCCGAGTACATCAGTGAAGCACGGTGGCTAGCTAGTTGGGCTAGTTCGACCGATTAGCTAGGCCGCCGCCACATTTGTTTTTTCACCCCTTTTTTATCTACTTGCCGGCAGGTAAATTTAAATATCCACCACGGCGTTGCTCTGGTGTTTGGGTGCGGCAGGATTTTTAATTTTTTGATTGACGGGAGCAGGCGCGACAGGATTTCTAATTTTTTGATTGACGGGAGCAGGCGCGGCAGCAATTAGTCACGATGACTCCGCCTGTACCCACTGCTCCCTGATGTGAGAAGTCGTCGACTGGTGTTTTACCGTGGTGAAAACCAAAAGATTCCCCGCTCCCTCCGCCTTCCCGTAGATTGCATTGCCTTTCAGCCGTTTCGCCCCCTTTGCTTCCTCTCCCCATTGCTTCTACCTGGTGCCATGGCGGCGCAGCAGATCACGGAGTCCGAGGTGAGGCTCCTGACACAGGAGCTCCATGCCAAGGATGCGGAGCTCAGGGCCAAGGACGTGGAGCTCCGTGAGCTCAAGGAGGAGAGGAGTGCCATGCTCCTCCGTTATGTGCGGGAGTTCACGGAGCTTCAAAAGCGGCAGGCGTCCACCACAAAGATGCTCGAGGCGTCGGCGGCGTTGCTGCAGAAAGCGGGAGATACGATAGGCCGTCAGGGGAGCCGGCTGGAGCGCGAGCGGGCCGATCGTGACGAGGTCCAGGATCGCCTCAGCCACTTGGTGAACCAAGTTGCCACGCACGTGTTGCGGCTGCACGATGCCTACCATCGTTCCAGCGCGACGATGCCGGCCGTCAGGCTAAACCCTCTGCATGGGCATGTCCATGTCTCGGCGCAACATGACTGTTGGATCAAACTCAGACGATGCAGATCAGTCACTGTAGCACAAAGCGTGTGGGTGTGTTTGGTTGCATTCTCATCTCAATATAGTTGTTTCCTCTTCGTGTATTTTTGTCAACCTACTAGTGTGGACTCATGCACCCTTCATGCACTCTGCCAAACACCCAAAAGTGGGTCGAGAAGGGAACTTTTGCTCCCATCCCTTGCTCCCTTCATACACCCTGCCTAACACTATTTGTGCTTCATGTGGTTCATGTTTCGTGGAGTACTGTAGCACCATACTCTCCATGCGCTGTGGACCTAATTCTGTTAACATTGATCTCACCGTCCATTCTCGACCGGACAGTCAAAAAAGCGGTACTATGTTACATATAGGAGTAGTTGACATGCGCACAACATCATTTGTTATCGTCATATCTTACTACACTAGCAACAAGATTGTGTAGTACTGACGTATGAACCACTGCACATGCCTAGTAGTAGGAGCACTGTGTATGTTCAAGTGGCTGCCGTGTTTCGCACTCCTCCGTCGTAAGAGTGGAAACGCTTGCTGTAATCATTTTTTTCTTCTGAAAAACAGTGGACACGCTCTACCGTGCGGATCCTCCTCCAGCCATGCACTAAAGTACTCACTTTCGCCGACGTGTGGGACAGCCAGCATCGGGGTCCACCAGCCATGCACTAAATTACTCCGTAGTAGAGTGACGGTAGACTACCCCGATCGAAGCGCCGCAGTAATGCCCAATGAGCCGTCAAATCACAAAACCCCCTCCTTTCCAGCAGTAAGTTGGACGGACGAAGCAACCATCATTTCACTCTTCTCTCTCAGCTTCGTCTCTACCCAACCCTCGCTTCTGCCTCATCTTTTTCCTCATTTCTTCAAGAAAACCCCGACCTGCTTCTGCCATTGTTCTTCTCTCCCAAAGAAGGAAAGGTGAGCGCATCAATGGTGTTGATTCTGGCCAAGGCCCGGTCTTGCAACCCCGAGACTGATCCTATAACTCCCTCTCTTTTCTTCTTTTGGGTTTGTGATTATGGTTTCTTTTCTTTTATTTCTATTTGACAGTTTCTTGATGGACGCTGGAGCACCGGCCGAAGTGATGTCTATGGCTCCGGCCAAAACCGTCGAGGCTCATGGTACGAAGAAGCGCAAGCACCCCGCCGAGACTACCGCAGACAAGCTCAAAGCCATCGCCCTGTCCAAGCCCCCTCTCCAGGATCCCTCATTAAGCAAGTCCAGGTAATATCTCTTCTTGACGATCTTTTTCTCGATCTTGATCGTGTTTTTTCATCTAACACGCAGTACTAGTACTAGTAGTACAACTTTCTGGGTGATCTTGCATGTGATTTTTGTGTGCCAAATGACGGTTCTAAATTCCTCTTTTGACCAAAACATGCGAGAGGTTGACACTGATTTCTTATAGATTACTTTCAACTACTCCCTCTGTCCCAAATTTCTTGTCTTAGATTTGTCTAGATACGGATGTATCTAATACTAAAATGTGACTTGATACATCCGTATCTAGACAAATCTAAGACAAGAATTTTGGGACGGAGGGAGTACTTTATGAACATCAATGCTACCTTTTAAGAGGGTATATTTGCCTCAGTAACTTGTGTTATGGATATTGCATGTAATCCCTCTGCTCTCATGCCTTTGAAGACATGTTCTAGTGTCTTTGTTCACTCATTTCTGTGCGTATATGTAGTCATATATGGAGTATAATATCGAAAATCATCTTATATTTCTGAACGGAGGTAGTAATAAAATATGGTTTCTGTTTGAATTAGAACCAGGTCCGCGGTGGAGATGAAGTTCTCAAAGTCATGCCGTGTGAACTGGAAGACCTGATGATGAGTTCTACTGCTGAACTATCCAGCTGATGTGTCCTTGTCGCCACGTGTCCTGAACTAGTGTTTTCCTGTAGCATTGTTGTCAGGCGTGTTCTCGAGGCTGTACTTGACCACAACAATTTCCTGGCTGTGCCTTCGATTACAAAGGGTGTGGTTCTTGTAAAGCTTCCCAACAAATCTGATGCGGCCTGTCTTCATCATCATGTTTATGAGTGGAAAGACCACTCTGTTAGGTTCTCCAAGGTTGACAAGATGGTGATGGTGCATGTAGACATCTCACACGAAGTCCATGGCCTAGTCAGTTATGCGGGGTTCATCCCGTAGGTCGGTGGCAAAAAATAGTCTGCAGAGTTTAGTTAGTGCAACTTTGCTTGTCTGTAGTAAGTACTATTGTTCAGTACTTGATTTGTGTTTGTGAACCCTGTATTGTTTATTAGTACTGCCGCTTTTGGTGTGTGGTCAGTCCTGAGAACGGTCTATGTTAATGTCTGTCCACTCAATTCAGTCTGTATATTTTGAAGTATCCATATCATATTTTTTGTGAGGACGGTCTATCAATTATGGTTACACTCCAATATCTGTATGCATTGCAGGGTTTATCGCACCCACCAGGATTTCCAGCCCCATGGATGTTCGGTCCATACGATTTGTCACGACCTTTGGACTGTCCTGCTTGTGGGAGTAGGCGGGGCCCCTGCATGCCACGCGTAGTTGAACGATCAATCTTCTGTTTAGTACTTCAACATAGTGATTTCCTGGTAAGGATTCACTCGTGTCACATCAAGTAAATCTTATTGATTTACTGTCTAAATCTTATTGATTTAATGTCATGTTTTCTTTCTTTTCCTGCAATTTTACGATGCAGGTTTTGCCATGTGACATTCATCACAGAATAAACCGTTTGGTTTGCTCTACGATGGCTATTTTTGCAGGTTTCACTTCTTATGTCGTGTCAGTAACGAAGGCACTGTCCATCACTTATATTACTGGAAAAAATTGGATCAGTCTGTTGTCTGAGTACAAGCTGAATCCCTATGATGAACTGCAGTTTGGTTTAACAAAAACGCCACAATTAGTCCTTCTCGCGTTTAAAAGAAATGAAGAAAAAGACTGGATCACGGTCACGGATCCTAGTCAAGTTAGAAAGCTGATCATAGCAGACCAGACACGATCGCCGCTGTCTCGCACAGATCGAGCACCGACAGTTGCTCTAGCACTGACAGCGGCAGCAGCTCAGTCTGATCCAGCTGAGGATTGGGCACCGACCGCGTCAGCGGATCAGTCTGATCTACCGGAGGATCGGGCATCGACACCGGCACCTGCTCCGACACCGGCACCAGCTCTACAAGGAGCACCATCTCCGGCAGCAGCAGCGGCTTCGGCACCTGCACCAACACTTGCACTTGCATCTGCTCCGGCCCGTGCAGTTGCACCGGCAACAGACTGGGCTGCAGTTCGCACTTCATATACCAAAGTCCTTACAAAAACCGACATGTCCACCTTCTTGGTAAGCATTGGCCGCCCAAGTGCTTCGTTCTTTTTTCTTTCCATGTTGTTTCACATGATTCACTGTGTTGATCTAACTGTTTGGGTATGTCTTCTTGTTTGCAAACAGAGAATTCCTAGAGCAACGAGGGAGTCGTTCAACAATCCGGGCGACCGCGGCCAAGTTTCTCTTACCATGCGCAGCCTTGGTGTGAATGAACCTGCTCAATATATCGTAAGTACAAAGGATGGTCGCATGATGATTGATGCTAAAGGATGGTCAAGGTTCAAATCTAAATCATATCTTGCGGTAGGGGATGATGTCAAAATCGAACTTTCTCGGCAAGGAGAGCTGGTCCAAATCAACTTTGAAATTCTTCAGTAGCAGCACGCAACTGCCTAACTGATCTATCCTCCGAGAGATTTTGATGTAATAATCTGGCATGGTGAAACAAGTGTCCTGTGTGTATAAGTAGTACGATAGTATTATTTATCACATGGTATATCGTTGATAGAATTGCAACTCTGATTGCTGGTTAGGAACTGTCGTTCGATTTCATTCCAACAGCTGCCCGTGCTTTATTCAATTTTGTGTATTCGCCTTGCGACAGCATCTAAAACCAGCGCCGTACCGATCGCTTGCAATATGAAAAGCGCTGAGGTAGAACACATGGGCCCCCAAAGTCCAGAACCTGGTTTCGAGAAGCACTAGCTCAGTGCAGAAGTGGCGTCCTCCTCCTGCTGTGGGCTGGGCGAAGAGGAATGTTGATGCTGCGTTATCTCGCAATGGTGAAAGGGGAGCCCTGGCAGTTGTGAGCCGGGATCATACAGGCTTCTTCCTTGGAGCATCGGCACTGGTGTGCGAAAGTGTTACTGATCCAGAGATCCTAGAGGCAATGGCATGTTGCGAGGGGCTATCTCTGGCTCTTGACTTAAACCTGCAACAAGTTCAGATTAGCACCGATTGTTCAGCAACAGTCAAGCATATCGGAGAGGCATACTTGGGGTCCAGCAAAGTTATTATGGTCGAGATCAAGATGAAGAAGAATATGTTCCAAACCATGGAGATCATACATGAAAAACGCGAGTGTAATGTTGAAGCGCATGTGCTCGCAAAAGCTGCTACTTCTTTGCCCTGTGGACGCCATCTTTGGCTCACAGGAACCCCCGAAATTATTTGTATACCTATGACTGTTAATCTTCAATAAAGCAGCTTTTATCCCTCAAAAAAACATCTGAGTATTATATTCTCAGCTGAACCCCCATAATGCCCGTGCGTTGCAGAGGGAGTATTTTTCTGGCAAGGTGAGCCTGTGATATAAAAGATTTGTATATTTCTTTACAGAGGGAGTATCTCTCTGTCAAAAAATATATTTATGTGTAACTAGTTACTCCTGTCTTTCTACTTCCTTTCGCTGATATGTGGGGCAACCGGCAACGGGGTCCACGTGCCATATGCACAAATTAGAGTGCACAACTTCACGGTAGACACACCCCGGTCGTAGCGCCGCAGTAATGCCCAATGAGCCATCAAATCACAACCCCCCCCTTCCAGCTTTAGCAGTAAGCTGGACGGACGAAGCGGCAATATTTCACTAGGGCCTGAATCCCTTTCTCCCTCGTCTGCTTGTTCAGAGAAAACCCCCTCTCGCGATTGCATAGGGTTTCTCATGGAGAACCAGGTACGAATTCTTCATCCATCCCCGATAAACCCAATTCCCTTGGTCGCAGGTAATCCTAGGATGGCAGCCGCCGCCGTTGATGCATTTTTCTTCCTACTGAATCTAGTGTGTTTCATTTGCAGTGCCCAAAGTGCGAGTACCCTACAGGTTTCTGCGCCCTCGGCGAGACGCCACACTTGTCCCTTCTCATCCTAACACAACATTTTGAAACACGCACAGTATGTTCCTAGAATCCTCTCGGAGGGTGGGGTTTTTTGAACATGCTGTGTTCTCATATTATTTTTCCTGCAGTGTATTATTTGCTCTGCCAGAACACATGTACTCAATATGCTCGGCCTTGCCATAACTGAATACACTAGTTTAATGGTCATAGTGAAGACAAGCCATGGATATAAGTTCCGAGTTGGGTTCATGAACCAAGAAGATCGCTGCTTTTTTATGGCCGAACTTGGATAAACTTTCTCAAGTGTTACGGACTGAAAGTTGGCGCATGAATGTTGATGGAAATAGCAGAACCTGGTCTCATCTTCACTACGATCTTGCACCCCGACGTCATTCCAATAGTTCATCCATGTTAGTTTTGTATCTGGTTCTTGCTTGTTGCCTCGATTACTTCTTAATCCACCTATTCTGTCTAACTAATCACAATTTAACTTTAGAAGTACCAACAAATCTCTCACGAAGATGCTACTTCTAACTAATATTTTCTTATAATTGGTGGCACGTGTAGGTTTTTTTAGAGTAAAGCAGTCTGCTCGTATGTTACTCTGTAATAACTCGGCTATTACTAATGGCATTGAAGTTGACTGGATCGACATACACAAGTTCCTACACTTTATTGATCGTCTTGAGGTCCTTGTGGGGTGTTTCAATGGTGGAAGGCCGCGTGGGATATGTGTGCCACTGCTGCACTCGTTGAACAGGTCCAACTGTGTCGAGAAACTTATGGTACGAGCTGTTTTCTGTTATATATGTTGTTCATAAACTATTGCTTATACACAGTTTTACAGCTGTGATCTTCTTGAAACAGGAACTGTTGAGTTCTATTGTTCCTATACAGATGCCTGACCATGGTTGGGTCAGACTTGCGCTTGGTCACAACATGATGTTTATGTCGACCTACTCAATTCCCCTTGGAGGTGAAAAGATACTTATTCATGGGTGGTCTCAAATAATGAAGGCCCGTCCATCTTGGAGAATAGGACAGAAGATTATGTTCATGCTTTTCCATGGCTCTAAAGCGAATATCCTGTTTATTGACCATGTTGTGAGATGAAGCTGCTTTCAGAAGGTTGTGGATGCGCGGGGTGGCGCATGGGCCTTGTCTTGGGGCTTGGCGGCCTCACCCTTGGTTAACTGTAGGTCAAGTAGCACTGTTCGAGGCGTGCTTTGTACGGTTGAAACTGTATAAGTACTCATACTGCTTTCAGCTTTGGTTGTTAAGTGCCCCTGCTGGTTTCAGTTAAGGTTGTTAAGTACTACAGTCTGTCGTGTTTCTTCAGTCCTGTCTTCCTCCAACCGCCAGAACCAAACCAGCACCGGCGGGGCCGCCTGCTTCTGCCTCCCACGGCTGGCTGCGCCTCAGCGCACGCATCGCCGCCCCATCGTCTCCTAAATCATTAACGCCGACGTTCTCCGTGCGCTTTGGTGCGCTCGCCGCAGCGCCGCCCTCTCGCGTTGTCAACATGGTCAACAAACAACAGGAATTGGTAGAAGTACGTGGAGAGGATGACAGTAGGGGCCCACCACATCAGCGTATGGAAAAATAAAATGCTTCCTCCTAGTGTTTTCCTGACATCTGGGACCCACGACATTGGGAGCATATATAGTCAATAGATAAGAGAACAACACAAGATCGGCTGACACCTGGGACGTATCTACTCGAGAAGTATTTTTTTGTTTGGTATTGTTGAGACGGAGCAGGGTTTGAACTAGGCTGTGGCTCGTCTAGCCTAGGCTTATATTTTATGTTCACCATGTGACCAGCCCAGCTATTTTTTCTTTGTGCAAATGAGCCCAGTTTATTTTTTCTGAAGAATACCCATTCCAGGCCTACTTATTTTTCTATGCCCTGATGGGCCGCAACTCTTTCAAGACGCCTGCAAATCTTGAAAGTAATATGAAATGGGTTGTAAATATAAAAACAGATGACAAATTGGCAATTACTTTGTAATTTCTGAATTTTATTACATTTTCATATTCCTATTTCACTGGCATTAACCTAATTTAAATATATCTTCAAAGTACTTTAAATCTGGCTGGACATTTCGGTATTAAAAATAGTTTGGAACCCACAGAAATATGCGAAATTAGCCCTGGCCAACCAAAAAAACGACTGCAATAAATTGCATAAGAAGTTGCCATGAGCTATATATAAATTATTAAAAAAAGAGGGAGTGGTCTGACCTGTGGGCCTGTTTAGTTGACACGTATGCAAGATATTTTAGTTATTATATATGTCAACAAACCATTCTAGCAGACGTAACCGTTGGATGTCAATCCAATGGCCGTCGTATTTCTTCAATCTCCGATCTTCTTGCTCTAGCCGCCAAAGCAGCGTCGGCGGGACCGCCTACTCCCGCCTCCCGTGGCCGGTTGTGCTGCCGCGCAGGCCTCAGCGCCCCTACTACTCCCACCGCTGGCCAGGGTATCCCTCTACTAACCCACACCCCCTGTTATTCTGCGGCGACGGCAGCCTCACACCGCAGCCGAACCGGTGAACGCTCGTACTCCTCTCTGCGTGGACATCCACTGTCGCGTCTTCCCCGGCTCCGCATCGTCCCCTTCCTATGCCTCGCCGTCGTCCACCGCCATGGTGCTCTCGGCGCGGCGTGGTCAATGTGGTCAACGACCGACTTCCATCGGAACAGTACTGTACGTGGAGAGGCTGACAGCTGGGTCCACGGCAGCCGCAAGGAAGTGCCTCCTTATTACGCGCAAAATAATTATTCCTCCACTTGACAGCGGGGACCCACCGGACGGGTCACCAGTATTTTGTGAAAAAAATCGTTTCCCCTGACTACTGGGACCCACCGGACGGGCCACCAAATTTCACAAAAAAAACGTTCCCCCCGCTGTCAGCTCGAACCCACCGGAAGTGCCTCCTTATTACGCACAAAAAAATGAATACTCCCCCGCTTAGCTAGGACCCACCTTGGTGGGAGGTTGACTTGTGGGCCTACTAAGTTGGCGGGGACGAAGGGCTTTGTCAACTTAGTCAATATGAACGATTCTAGCTCCAGTGACCGTATGATGTCCATCCAACGGTCGTAGTGCTTCTTCAACCACTGGTCTTCTTGCTCCAGCCGCCCAAAGCAGCGCCGGTCGTGCCGCATGCTCGTGCCTCCCGTGGCCGGCTGTGCTGCTGCGGAGGACTCACCGCCCCTACTATTCCCACCGCTGGCTAGGCCCTGCTGCAACGGTAGCCTCACACCGCAACCGAACCAGTCAACCCTCGTACTCCTCTCCGCGCGGGCTTCCACTGCCGCGTCTTCCCTGGCTCCGTGTCGTCCCCTTCCTAGGCCTCGCCGTCGTCCACCGCCATGGTGCTCTCGGCGCGGTGTGGTCAATGTGGTCAACGACCGACTTCCATCGGAAGAGTACTGTGCGTGGAGACGCTGACAGCTGTGTCCATGGCCGCAGCAAGGAAGTGCCTCCTTATTACGCGCAAAATAATTATTCCTCCACCTGACAGCGGGGACCCACCAGACGGGGCACCATATTTCGCGAAAAACATTTGTCCCTAACTACTGGGACTCACCAGCTACATCTTCGCACGCAAGGAAGTGCCTGATAGTCGGGACCCACCTGGTCAAAGCGTACGTAGCGTTGTCATTCTGGTCGCGAATGTGTATGTATATATATACTGGTCGATGTTGAGGCGTGCATGTGTCGTAGTAGAGGCGCGCACATAGCATGTACACGTACGTACAACGGCCAGGGTGCAAGAAAGAAAATACAGCCATGTATGTGTACATACGGGCGGGCTCTCGAACGCCTACTCACGCATACGTATGGCCAGGGCTCGTGTACATGGCTGGGTCGGAATGGAGAAACAGCGTCGTCGTCGTGTTCATGGGGAGGCAACGGAATGCGTCGTGTTCATGGGGAGGCAACAGAATGCGTCGTGTTCATCGAGAGGCCTTGGACGGAACAGGCGATGGAAACGAGGCCTGGCGTACCGCAGAACGGAGGAAACGGCCTTGTGTTCGACCAGCCATGTTCGAAACGGGACCCTGTTCATCGGGAGGGGTCTGGCGTACCGCAAAACGGAGGAAATGGACCTCCTACGGTCGAAATGGGGGTCCTGTTGATCGGGAGGGGTGTGGCGTACCGCAAAACGGACGAAACAGACTTGTGTTGGAGCGCTACGGTCGAAACGGGGGTCCTGTTCATCGGGAGGGGTGTGGCGTACCGCAAAACGGACGAAACAGACTTGTGTTGGAGCGCTATGGTCAAAACGGGGGTCATGTTCATCGGGAGGGGTGTGGCGTACCGCAAAACAGGACTCCACGGGATACTGTTCATCTCCACCGTCGACCCCCTCCAGCCTCCACAAGCTACTGTTCATCCACCGTCGACCTCCTCCAGAATCCAGCTGTGACTGTACATCCACGGGCTCCTGTTCATCCAGCCTCCACCACGTGCTACTCCATCGGCTACTGTTCAACCAGCCCTCTCCACGGGCTCCTATGTCAGGACCCCTATTCGAAGTCACACCGATCTAGCCTATAACACCTCATATCACTTTGCGGCCTCACGCACTGTATCCCCACAGGTGTCGCCTTACCATTGCCCGGGACCGCTTGCGCCTTTTGGCTCACGTATATGATAGTGTCGGTAGCATCCATATGACAGAGACCCCGGTCTGACATGACTAGTCGTGAACCCAAAGTGGCACTAACTTACGGAGACAGGCATACATGAATCAACATCGTGCATGTCAGTCATCAGCGTGCGAATCCGGGCTGTAGCACTGGGCTAACAGGACTCCGGTGAACCGGGCTGTAGCATGCTAGGCAGGACTCCGGATGTCACCACGTGACATTTCCCCGAAGGGACAGACACAGGAATGAAGTGAATCACATGCCGGCCAATCTAAGTGTTCCGGAGCAGTAGTGCTGGGCTAGCAGGACTCCGGTGAACCGGGCTATAGTAGACTACCATGTCTCAGTGGAAGAACTAGACTACATTTCCCCATAAGAGAGGCTACCAAGGATAAACAACTAGGTGTCGGATCCCACACATAGCAATACACGTCACATGTACGCATAACATGCAAGTATGTGTTGTACAACATGGCATCACAACATAACTCAAACTCATATAGATAAAGGCCCAGAAGAGCCGCATAGCATTAAATACAAACAGGGGTCACATGACCCATCATTCAGAGCATACAAGCAACGGAAGCATTACATGTCTGCGTACAGACAACTGCAAAAGAAAAAGGCCGAGAAGCCTGACTATCTACAAGTCCCCCCCATGGGTACAAGATCGTAGCTGAGGTAACAAGCTAATCGTCGAAGTCCAAGTGGTACTACTAGTGAGACAGATGTGTCACCTGCAAAACATAAATAAAGCAAACGTGAGTACAAAGGTACTCAGCAAGACTTACATCAGATCCTATCATACATGCGTTTGTATCAAGAAGGTAATGTGGGGTTTAGTTGCAGCAAGCCAGCTTTGACTCAGTGGCTATCCTGTTCTACGACAACGAGAAACTTCTTTGAGGTGAGGCAGCACACACGAGTCCACTAATCACCATATCAATACACCACTATGGATTCATCCTCGTCTCCTTATGAGAAGGCCATCCATAGCACTCACACTTGTCTTGAGCATTTTAGAGTATCCACTTTAAGTTGTCTATGTACCACGTAAGCATCCAAGAAGTCCATAACCGAGGACACGGCTATTCAAATAGATCATGATAACCCTGCAGGGGTGTACTTCTTCACACACGCTCTCACCACTTATCACCATATACACGTCATGTATCTCAGCAACCTTCAAGCGGAAGCCTGGCGAGGGTGTCGGCCATGACCTGACTAACCACTCAAGACTCTAGTCCAGGTTTATCGCCTATTCGGGTTCCATCCGCAAGGAGATCCGGCCGAGGTTTCGCTCACGGCCCCAAACGATATGTATAGGGTGTTGGAAATATGCCCTAGAGGCAATAATAAAAGGATTATTATTATATTTCCTTGTTCATGATAATTGTCTATTGTTCATGCTTCAATTGTATTATCCGGAAATCGTAATACATGTGTGAATACATAGACCACAATGTGTCCCTAGTGAGCCTCTAGTTGACTAGCTCGTTGATCAACAGATAGTCATGGTTTCCTGGCTATGGACATGGGGATGTCATTGATAACGGGATCACATCATTAGGAGAATGATGTGATGGACAAGACCCAATCCTAAACATAGCACAAGATCGTATAGTTCATTTGCTAGAGTTTTCCAATGTCAAGTATCTTTTCCATAGACCATGAGATCGTGTAACTCCCGGATACCGTAGGAGTGCTTTGGGTGTACCAAACGTCACAACGTAACTGGGTGACTATAAAGGTATACTGCGGGTATCTCTGAAAGTGTCTGTTGGGTTGACACGGATCAAGACTGGGATTTGTCACTCCGTATGACGGAGAGGTATCACTGGGCCCACTCGGTAATGCATCATCATAATGAGCTCAAAGTGACCAAGTGTCTGGTCACGGGATCATGCATTACGGTACGAGTAAAGTGACTTGCCGGTAACGAGATTGAACGAGGTATTGGGATACCGACGATCGAATCTCGGGCAAGTAACATACCGATTGACGAAGGGAATTGTACACGGGGTTGCTTGAATCCTCGACATTGTGGTTCATCCGATGAGATCATCGAGGAGCATGTGGGAGCCAACTTGGGTATCCAGATCCCGCTGTTGGTTATTGACCGGAGAGCGATCTCGGTCATGTCTACATGTCTCCCGAACCTGTAGGGTCTACACACTTAAGGTTCGGTGACGCTAGGGTTGTAGGGATATGTATATGCAGTAACCCGAATGTTGTTCGGAGTCCCGGATGAGATCCCGGACGTCACGAGGAGTTCCGGAATGGTTCGGAGGTAAAGAATTATATATAGGAAGTGCTATTTTGGCCGTCGGGAGAAGTTTCGGGGTCACCGGTATTGTACCGGGACCACCGGAAGGGTCCCGGGGGTCCACCGGGTGGGGCCACCTATCCCGGAGGGCCCCATGGGCTGAAGTGGGAAGGGATACAGCCCAAAGTAGGCTGGGGCGCCACTTCCCCTAGGGCCCATGCTCCTAGGGTGGGGAAACCCTAAAGGGGGGGCGCCTCCTTGCTTGGGGGGCAAGCCCCCCACCCCTTGGCCGCCGCCCCCCTAGGAGATTGCATCTCCTAGGGTCGGCGCCCCCCCTAGGCCCCCCTATATATAGTGGGGGGGATGGAGGACCTCTTACCTTTGCCTTTGGTGCCTCCCTCTCCCTCTCCAACACATCCTCCTCCTCCATAGAGCTTGGCGAAGCCCTGCCGGAGTACTGCAGCTCCATCACCACCACGCCGTCGTGCTGCTGCTGGAGCCATCTTCCTCAACCTCTCCTTGCCCCTTGCTGGATCAAGAAGAAGGAGACGTCACGCTGACCGTACGTGTGTTGAACGCAGAGGTGCCGTCCGTTTGGCGCTAGGATCTCCGGTGATTTGGATCACGTCGAGTACGACTCCCTCATCCCCGTTCTTTGAACGCTTCCGCTTGCGATCTACAAAGGTATGTAGATGCATCCGATCACTCATTGTTAGATGAACTCATAGATGGATCTTGGTGAAACCGTAGGAAAAATTTTGTTTTCTGCAACGTTCCCCAACAGTGGCATCATGAGCTAGGTCTATGCGTAGTTCTCTTTGCATGAGTAGAACACAATTTGTTGTGGGCATAGATGTTGTCAACTTTCTTGCCGCTACTAGTCTTATCTTGCTTCAGCGGTACTGTGGGATGAAGTGGCCCGGACCAACCTTACACGTACGCTTACGTGAGACCGGTTCCACCGACTAACATGCACAAGTTGCATAAGGTGGCTGGCGGGTGTTTGTCTCTCCCACTTTAGTTGGAGCGGATTTGATGAAAAGGGTCCTTATGAAGGGTAAATAGAAGTTGACAAATCACGTTGTGGCTTTGACGTAGGTAAGAAAACGTTCTTGCTAGAACCCTATTTCAGCCACGTAAAACTTGCAACAACAATTAGAGGACGTCTAACTTGTTTTTGCAGCAAGTGCTTTGTGATATGATATGGCCAAAGTTGTGATGAATGATGAATGATATATATGTGATGTATGAGATGTTCATGCTATTGTAATAGGAATCACGACTTGCATGGCGATGAGTATGACAACCGGCAGGAGCCATAGGAGTTGTCTTTATTTTTTGTATGACCTGCGTGTCATTGAGAAACGCCATGTAAATTACTTTACTTTATTGCTAAACGTGTTAGCCATAGTAGTAGAAGTAATAGTTGGTGAGCAACTTTATGGAGACACGATGATGGAGATCATGATGATGGAGATCATGGTGTCATGCTGGTGACAAGATGATCATGGAGCCCCAAGATGGAGATCAAAGGATCTATGTGATATTGGCCATATCATGTCACTTTTATTATTGGATTGCATGTGATGTTTATCATGTTTCTGCATCTTGTTTACTTAGAACGACGGTAGTAAATAAGATGATCCCTCATAATAATTTCAAGAAAGTGTTCCCCCTAACTGTGCACCGTTGCGACAGTTCGTTGTTTCGAAGCACCACGTGATGATCGGGTGTTAGATTCCAACCTTCACATACAACGGGTGTAAGACAGATTTACACATGCAAACACTTAGGTTGACTTGACGAGCCTAGCATGTACAGACATGGCCTCGGAACACAGAAGACCGAAAGGTCGAGCATGAGTCGTATAGAAGATACGATCAACATGAAGATGTTCATCGATGTTAACTAGTCCGTCTCACGTGATGATCGGACACGGCCTAGTTAACTCGGATCATGTTATACTTAGATTACTGGAGGGATGTCTATCTAAGTGGGAGTTCCTTGAATAATTTGATGAACTTAATTATCATGAACTTAGTCTAAATTTTTTACAATATGTCTTGTAGATCAAATGGCCAACGTAGTCCTCAACTTCAACGTGTTCCTAAAGAAAACCAAGCTGAAAGACGATGGCAGCAACTACACGGACTGGGTCCGGAACCTGAGGATCATCCTCATAGCTGCCAAGAAAGATTATGTCCTACAAGCACCGCTAGGTGACGCACCTGTTCTCCCTGCAGAACAAGACGTTATGAACACTTGGCAGGCACGTACCGATGACTACTCCCTCGTTCAGTGCGGCATGCTTTACAGCTTAGAGCCGGGGATCCAAAAGCGTTTTGAGAGACACGGAGCATATGAGATGTTCGAAGAGCTGAAAATGGTTTTCCAAGCTCATTCCCGGGTCGAGAGATATCAAGTCTCCGACAAGTTCTTCAGCTGTTAGATGGAGGAAAACAGTTCTGTCAGTGAGCACATACTCACTATGTCTGGGTTGCATAACCGCTTGACTCAGCTGGGAGTTAATCTCCCGGATGACGCGGTCATTGATAGAATCCTTCAGTCGCTTCCACCGAGCTACAAGAGCTTTGTGATGAACTTCAATATGCAGGGGATGGAAAAGACCATTCCTGAAGTATTTGCAATGCTGAAATCAGCAGAGGTAGAGGTCAAAAAGGAACATCAAGTGTTGATGGTGAATAAAACCACTAAGTTCAAGAAGGGCAAGGGTAAGAAAGCCTTCAAGAAGGACGTCAAGGGAGTTGATGTGCCCGGCAAGAAAGCTGCCGCGAAGAGGCCGAAGAATGGACCCAAGCCCGAGACTGAGTGCTTTTATTGCAAGGGAAGTGGTCACTGGAAGCGGAACTGCCCCAAATACTTAGCGGACAAGAAGGCTGGCATCCCGAAAGGTATATGTGATATACATGTAATTGATGTGTACCTTACCAGTACTCATAGTAGCTCCTGGGTATTTGATACCGGTGCGGTTGCTCACATTTGTAACTCAAAATAGGAGCTGCGGAATAAGCGGAGACTGGCGAAGGACGAGGTGACGATGCACGTCGGGAATGGTTCCAAGGTCAATGTGATCGCCGTCGGCACGCTACCTCTACATTTACCTTCGGGATTAGTTTTAAACCTTAATAATTGTTATTTAGTGCCAGCTTTGAGCATGAACATTGTATCAGGATCTCGTTTAATTCGAGATGGCTACTCATTTAAATCCGAGAATAATGGTTGTTCTATTTATATGAGAGATATGTTTTATGGTCATGCTCCAATGGTGAATGGTTTATTCTTAATGAATCTCGAGCGTAATGCTACACATGTTCATAGTGTGAGTACCAAAAGATGTAAGATTGATAATGATAGTCCCACATACTTGTGGCACTGCCTCCTTGGTCACATAGGTGTCAAACGCATGAAGAAGATCCATGCTGATGGACTTTTAGAGTCTCTTGATTACGAATCATTTGACACGTGCGAACCATGCCTCATGGGTAAAATGACCAAGACTCCGTTCTCAGGAACAATGGAGCGAGCAACCAACTTATTGGAAATCATACATACTGATGTGTGCGGTCCAATGAGTGTTGAGGCTCGCGGTGGCTATCGTTATGTTCTCACCCTCACTGATGACTTGAGTAGATATGGGTATGTATACTTAATGAAACACAAGTCTGAGACCTCTGAAAAGTTCAAGGAATATCAGAGTGAGGTTGAGAATCAACGTGACAGGAAAATCAAGTTCCTGCAATCAGATCGTGGAGGAGAATACTTGAGTCACGAGTTTGGCACACACTTAAGAAAATGTGGAATAGTTTCACAACTCACGCCGCCTGGAACACCTCAGCATAATGGTGTGTCCGAATGTCGTAATCGCACTCTATTAGATATGGTGCGATCTATGATGTCTCATACCGATTTACCGCTATCTTTTTGGGGCTATGCTTTAGAGACTGCCGCATTCACTTTAAATAGGGCTCCGTCGAAATCCGTTGAGACAACACCGTATGAATTATGGTTTGGGAAGAAAGCTAAGCTGTCGTTTCTAAAAATTTGGGGATGCGATGCTTATGTCAAGAAACTTCAACCTGAAAAGCTCGAACCCAAGTCGAAAAAATGCGTCTTCATAGGATACCCTAAAGAAACTATTGGGTATACCTTCTACCTCAGATCCGAAGGCAAGATCTTTGTTGCCAAGAATGGATCCTTTCTAGAGAAGGAGTTTCTCTCGAAAGAAGTGAGTGGGAGGAAAGTAGAACTTGATGAAGTATTACCTCTTGAACCGGAAAATGGCGCAACTCAGGAAAATGTTCTTGAGGTGCCTGCACCGACTAGAGAGGAAGTTAATGATGATGATCAAGATACTTCTGATCAAGCTCCTACTAAAATTCGAAGGTCCACAAGGACACGTTCCGCACCAGATTGGTATGGCAACCATGTCTTGGAAATCATGTTGTTAGACAACGGTGAACCTTCGAACTATGAAGAAGCGATGGCGGGCCCGGATTCCCACAAATGGCTGGAAGCCATGAAATCCGAGATAGGATCCATGTATGAAAACGAAGTATGGACTTTGACTGACTTGCCCGTAGAGCGGCGAGCCATAGAAAATAAATGGATCTTTAAGAAGAAGACGGACGCGGATGGTAATGTGACCATCTATAAAGCTCGGCTTGTCGCTAAGGGTTATCGACAAGTTCAAGGGGTTGACTACGATGAGACTTTCTCACCGGTAGCGAAGCTGAAGTCCGTCCGAATCATGTTAGCAATTGCCGCATTCTATGACTATGAAATGTGGCAAATGGATGTCAAAACAGCATTCCTTAATGGTTTCCTTAAGGAAGAATTGTATATGATGTAGCCGGAAGGTTTTGTCGATCCTAAGTATGCTGACAAGGTGTGCAAGCTCCAACGCTCGATTTATGGGCTGGTGCAAGCATCTCGGAGTTGGAACATTCGCTTTGATGAGATGATCAAAGCGTTTGGGTTTATGCAGACTTATGGAGAAGCCTGCGTTTACAAGAAAGTGAGTGGGAGCTCTGTAGCATTTCTCATATTATATGTAGATGACATACTTTTGATGGGAAATGATATAGAGCTTTTGGACAACATTAAGGCCTACTTGAATAAGAGTTTTTCAATGAAGGACCTTGGAGAAGCTGCTTATATATTAGGCATCAAAATCTACAGAGATAGATCAAGACGCCTCATAGGTCTTTCACAAAGCACATACCTTGATAAGATATTGAAGAAGTTCAATATGGATCAGTCCAAGAAGGTGTTCTTGCCTGTGTTGCAAGGTGTGAAATTGAGCTCAGCTCAATGTCCGACCACGACAGAAGATATAGAAGAGATGAGTGTCATCCCCTATGCCTCAGCCATAGGTTCTATTATGTATGCCATGCTGTGTACCAGACCAGATATAAACCTTGCCGTAAGTTTGGTAGGAAGGTACCAAAGTAATCCCGGCAAGGAACACTGGACAGCGGTCAAGAATATCATGAAGTACCTGAAAAGGACTAAGGAAATGTTTCTCGTTTATGGAGGTGACGAAGAGCTCGTCGTAAAAGGTTACGTCGACGCTAGCTTCGACACAGATCTGGATGACTCTAAGTCACAAACCGGATATGTGTATATTTTGAATGGTGCGGCAGTAAGCTGGTGCTGTTGCAAGCAGAGAGTCGTGGCGGGATCTACATGTGAAGCGGAGTACATTGCAGCCTCGGAGGCAGCGCATGAAGCAATTTGGATGAAGGAGTTCATCACCGACCTAGGAGTCATACCCAATGCGTCGGGGCCGATCAAGCTCTTCTGTGACAACACTGGAGCTATTGCTCTTGCCAAGGAGCCCAGGTTTCACAAGAAGACAAGGCACATCAAGCGTCGCTTCAACTCCATCCGTGAAAATGTTCAAGATGGAGACATAGATATTTGTAAAGTACATACGGACCTGAATGTAGCAGATCCGTTGACTAAACCTCTCCCTAGAGCAAAACATGATCAACACCAGAATTCCATGGGTGTTCGATTCATCACAATGTAACTAGATTATTGACTCTAGTGCAAGCGGGAGACTGTTGGAAATATGCCGAGGCAATAATAAAATGATTATTATTATATTTCCTTGTTCATGATAATTGTCTATTGTTCATGCTTTAATTGTATTATCCGGAAATCATAATACATGTGTGAATACATAGACCACAATGTGTCCCTAGTGAGCCTCTAGTTGACTAGCTCGTTGATCAACAGATAGTCATGGTTTCCTGGCTATGGACATGGGGATGTCATTGATAACGGGATCACATCATTAGGAGAATGATGTGATGGACAAGACCCAATCCTAAACATAGCACAAGATCGTATAGTTCATTTGCTAGAGTTTTCCAATGTCAAGTATCTTTTCCTTAGACCATGAGATCGTGTAACTCCCGGATACCGTAGGAGTGCTTTGGGTGTACCAAACGTCACAACGTAACTGGGTGACTATAAAGGTATACTACGGGTATCTCTGAAAGTGTCTGTTGGGTTGACACGGATCAAGACTGGGATTTGTCACTCCGTATGACGAAGAGGTATCACTGGGCCCACTCGGTAATGCATCATCATAATGAGCTCAAAGTGACCAAGTGTCTGGTCATGGGATCATGCATTACGGTACGAGTAAAGTGACTTGCCGGTAACGAGATTGAACGAGGTATTGGGATACCGACGATCGAATCTCGGGCAAGTAACATACCGATTGACGAAGGGAATTGTATACGGGGTTGCTTGAATCCTCGACATCGTGGTTCATCCGATGAGATCATCGAGGAGCATGTGGGAGCCAACATGGGTATCCAGATCCCGCTGTTGGTTATTGACTGGAGAGCGATCTCGGTCATGTCAACATGTCTCCCGAACCCGTAGGGTCTACACACTTAAGGTTCGGTGACGCTAGGCTTGTTGGGATATGTATATGCAGTAACCCGAATGTTGTTCGGAGTCCCGGATGAGATCCCGGACGTCACGAGGAGTTCCGGAATGGTCCGGAGGTAAAGAATTATATATAGGAAGTGCTATTTCGGCCGTCGGGACAAGTTTCGGGGTCACCGGTATTGTACCGGGACCACCAGAAGGGTCCCGGGGGTCCACCGGGTGGGGCCACCTATCCCGGAGGGCCCCATGGGCTGAAGTAGGAAGGGATCCAGCCCAAAGTGGGCTGGGGCGCCACTTCCCCTAGGGCCCATGCGCCTAGGGTGGGGAAACCCTAAAGGGGGGGCGCCTCCTTGCTTGGGGGGCAAGCCCCCCAGCCCTTGGCCGCCGCCCCCTAGGAGATTGCATCTCCTAGGGCCGGCGCCCCCCCCAGGCCCCCCTATATATAGTGGGGGGGATGGAGGACCTCTTACCTTTGCCTTTGGTGCCTCCCTCTCCCTCTCCAACACATCCTCCTCCTCCATAGAGCTTGGCGAAGCCCTGCCGGAGTACTGCAGCTCCATCACCACCACGCCGTCGTGCTGCTGCTGGAGCCATCTTCCTCAACCTCTCCTTGCCCCTTGCTGGATCAAGAAGAAGGAGACGTCATGCTGATCGTACGTGTGTTGAACGCGGAGGTGCCGTCGGTTCGGCGCTAGGATCTCTGGTGAGTTGGATCACGTCGAGTACGACTCCCTCATCCCCGTTCTTTGAACGCTTCCGCTTGCGATCTACAAAGGTATGTAGATGCATCTGATCACTCGTTGTTAGATGAACTCATAGATGGATCTTGGTGAAACCGTAGGAAAAATTTTGTTTTCTGCAATGTTCCCCAACACAGGGTTCCCGAGCCCACCATCCGGGTGCCACTCGGTACACCGGGCCACGTGTGCCTAGTCTGTCCCAAGTCCACCCTGCCGGGTGCCACTCAGTAGAAAAATAGCACTACCTATAAACACCAGAAACTATTTGCAACTCCTGGACATAGATCAAGTTGGCTAATAAGTTGAGAGGGGTCGAGTTATCGGAACCCAATGTGTGGTAGTAGCTAGTCCTTGGACAACATACATAGAACTCAGTTCTTAGGGACGGTTCCAGTGAGACAACCCACCATGTACTCCTACATGGCCTCTCACCACTACCTTTACCAAATCGTGTTCACACACTTAACTCTCAACATCAGAACATAGCACTGTACTCCAATTCATTTCCAATGAATCAGACCTGACATACTCTAAGCAATAGCAGGCAAAGCATGGTAGGAACACAACATGGCTCAATCAACTCCTACACATGCTAGTGGGTTTTAACTATTTACTGTGGCAATGATAGGTCATGCAGAGGAATGGGTTCAACTACCGCAACATAAGTAGCAGTTGAATCGTTGTTGTCCTAATGCAATAAATGAGAGCAGGAGCGAGAGAGTAGGATCGTATCGGAATGAACAAGAGGGTTTGCTTGCCTGGTAGATCAACAGGGGGCACTGCTCCACTGATAGCTACTCTGGATCGCTCTCCGGAGCAGGACCTATCGAGAAGGAACGGTGTCGAAAATCAAACACAAGCATATGTAACAATATGATGCATGAACGTGGCATGAGTATGTGATGTTGTTTGAGTTAATGCATCTAGCATTTATTTGGTAGAAGTCCATTTGAGCCAAGGGTTCAAATGCAACTCCAAATTAAGCTCTTAAATATGCCATTTATATGTTTTCATATATACATCATGTATAGGTTGCTTTGTCATGCATGAAAATGGTACAGACGGATAGATTGAATTTTTCTGATAATTTTTCATATATAAATTATTTCAATCTGAGCTACGGTTGAATTTCTATGAAATTTTGAAGTTTATAACATTTTCTGGATTTTCCTGATTTATTTTAAATCCAGAAAACCATTACTGCGTTAGCATGACAGCAGCATTGCGTCAGCTAAGGCGGCTGACCAGGTCAAACCTGACATGTGGGGTCCACACGTCAATGTCACAGTGTTAAACGGAGGTTTTTTTACTAATCTAATTAAAATTAGTGGCGTTGGGCCCATTGTTAGTGTCTCAGGGGTTTGGTTAGGTGGTGATTAGCCTTAAGCTAATCACCTGCCAGGTCGGGCACGCACGTCAGGGCTGGCGAGGTCGTCGCCGACGACCTCAAGACGCGGCGGCGTCCGCGTTACAGGCCATGGGGGTGGCGGCTAAGGGCACCGGGGCGTAGCCCGGGCTCTCGCGCATCCAGGGGAGGCGACAGAAGGGCGCGGGGTGGCCGGAGCTCGCCAGAGCGGACCTCGCAGCGGTGGCCGGAGCACGGCTCCGAGCGGGAAGTGGCTGCAGGGCACGACAGGAGCTGCGGGTGGTGGTGTTGGCCTTCTGGGAGGCTGCTGAGCGCGGTGGCAGGTGCGGGCGCGGGCTGCGGTGGCTCTGGCCATGACGGGGCGGTACCACGGCGGCGCAATCGCTCGGGTCCGGCGGCTAGCGTGGCTACGACACGAAATTGAGCGCGGGGACAGACGGGAAACGGAGGAGAGCTCACGGGGAGATCGTAGACGTCGTCAGCGAGCTCGGGGAGGGTCGAACGCGAGCGGAACGGCGACGACGATCTTAGGTGGCCGGTGATGAAGATGATGGCGATGGAGGCGCTCCAGGGGCGTCCGGCGAATCGTGGCTTGATGGAGAGGACAAGGACAACGACGCGGAGCGTCTGGGCAGGAAACGAGGGCGAGGCCGTGATGGTGGGCGCAGCAACGGCGAGCGGTGGCGACGGAGTGGTTCGGGGGGGGGGGTGAGAGAGAGGTCCAGGGGAGGGGATGAGCATGGGGGAGAGTGGGAGAAGGTCGAGGGGAGTGCGTGTCGCCCTCGGCTGCCTCCAGCCGCGAGCAGGGAAGCAGGAGGTGGCCGGCGTGTGCTCGCGCGAGGCGGCCACGCGCGCGCTGTCCTTCTGTCAAAGGAGGAAGAAGACCGGGGAGCCCCTGGTGGGCCGGGCCACTTCTGCCAGGTAAGGCCCAGGTGAGGTGCACAGGTAAGTTTCTCCCCTTTTTTCTATTTTGTTTCTATTTCCTATTTTCTGTCATTTGTTTAGACTTAGTAATAATTCTAAATCATTTCATTTAATTTTGTCAAATTTTTCTGGGTCCTAAGGGATTAATCCAAAGCCCCTCACCAAAATTCAGAATTTTTGGACATATATTATATATATAGCAAATATATATCCAAAGCAAATAATTACTGGATTAATTGCAAATGCCCAAAATAAATACTTATGAGCTATTAAAAATATTGATTTGATTTTTATCTCTGTCCAATATTTTCAGAGAGCAACATGAGCATTTTCTTGGACCCTTTTGGAGCATTTTTTACTTGGGTCATTTTCAGAAATGAATCTGAGGGTTTCACAAATCCCCATTTCAAATTTAAATGGAATTTAAACATGATGCAAACAGGAAGGCTAGCCTAGGTCATACCAGAACTAGGGATGTGACAACTCGCCCCCACTCGAAAGAATCTCGTCCCGAGATTTAGGAGTTGGCGGAAAGAAAGCGGGGTACTCATGTCGAAGACGATCTTCACGCTCCCAGGTAGCTTCTCTCTTGGAATGATGAGACCACTGAACCTTGAGAAACTTGATGTTATGACGTCGAGTGACACGCTCTGCTTGATCAAGAATGCGAACAGGGTACTCTCGATAAGTGAGGTTATCTTGGAGATCTAGCGTTTCGTGGTCCACTCCGCGGATGGGATCCGAGAAGCAACGCCTGAGTTGAGAGACGTGGAAGACATCATGAACTCAAGAAAGATGTGGGGGGTAGTTCCAACTGGTAGGCAACCTCTCCTCGTTTAGCGAGAATGCGAAAAGGACGAATGTAACGAGGAGCCAACTTGCCCTTGATACCGAAACGATGGGTACCCTTCAAAGGAGTAACCCGAAGGTAAGCCTTGTCGCCAACTTCATAAGCCACTTCCTTATGACTACGGTCATACTGGCTCTTTTGACGAGATTGGGCTGTTTTCATATTCTCACGAATGATGCGAACTTTCTCTTGTGCCTCCTGGATCATATCCGATCCAAAGAATTGTCTTTCACCGGTTTCTGACCAGTTCAAAGGTGTTCGACATCTTCGTCCATATAGAACCTCAAAAGGAGCTTTCTTGAGGCTGGATTGGTAGCTATTGTTATAAGCAAACTCGGCGAAGGGAAGACACTTCTCCCAATCCATACCGAATGAGATAACACAAGCTCTAAGCATGTCTTCGAGAATTTGGTTGACCCTTTCCACCTGACCACTTGATTGAGGGTGGAAAGCGGTACTGAAGGAAAGATGGGTGCCCATGGCAGTTTGGAAACTCTCCTAGAAATGAGAAGTGAAGAGACTACCATGGTCTGAATTGATCTCTAGTGGAACACCATGAAGTGAAACTATTCGAGAAATATATAAGTCAGCGAGCTGACTAGCAGTGATACTCTCTCGAACAGGTAGGAAGTGAGCCACTTTGGAAAGACGATCAATGACTATGAAGATAGCATTATACCCTCTCTTGGTCCTGGGAAAGCCGGTGATGAAGTCCATACCAACTTTATCCCATTTCCACTCAGGAATAGCTAAAGGCTGAAGGGTGCCAGCAGGCCTTTGATGTTCTGCCTTAACGCGACGATAAATGTCACAGTTAGCAATGAACTCAGCGATTTCTCTTTTCATCCTAGTCCACCAGAACCTCTGGCGTAGGTCCTGATACATTTTAGTACTACCGGGATGAATCGTGAGAGGAGATTCATGTGCCTCCTTCAGGATTAATTGCCGAAGATGTTGCTTCTTGGGAACCACCAGACGATTCCCGAAGAAAAAACACCTCGATCATCTATAGAGAAACTACCAGCAATGCCCTTGGCAATGTTTCTCTTGATCCGAGTAATCCCCGTATCATGCTTCTGGGCTTCTACGATATGATCCAGAAGAGTAGGTTTCGCCACCAAGGTAGAAAGGAATCCACGAGGAGCAATGTGAAGGTTGAGCTTACATAACTCCTCATGGAGAAGTGGTTGGCCCTGCTGCAACATGAGATTGTTCCAATAGGACTTACGACTTAGCGCATCAGCCATGACATTCCCCTTTCCTGGGGTGTAGGTAATCCCTAATTCATAATCTGAGATCAACTCCAACCAACTTCTTTATCTAAGGTTCAGATCTGGTTGGGTGAAGATATACTTGAGACTTTGGTGGTCGGTGTAAATCTCGCAACGTTTACCGAGAAGGTAATGTCACCATGACTTAAGTGCATAGACTACGGCTGCAAGCTCTAAATCATGTGTATGATAATTCTCCACATGTGGATGCAACTGTCGAGATGCATAGGCAATCACATGGCGATCTTGCATAAGAACGCAACCTAGTCCCTGTCGTGAGGCGTCGCAGTAGATAACAAAGTTTTAGTGAAATCCGGTGGCACAAGTATGGGAGCGGAAGTCAGGCATCTTTTTAGTTCCTAAAAACTGTGCTCACACTGTGGGGACCACTCAAACCTTTTAACTTTCTTGAGAAGTTTCGTGAGAGATTTGGCCACTTTAGAGAAGTTCTCAACAAAGCAGCGACAATAACTGGCTAGACCAAGGAAACTCCTAACTTGCTTAACTGTTTCAGGCGGAGTCCAATCAAGAACGGCCTGAACTCTCTCGGGATTGACGGCAATGCCCTTACCAGATATCACGTGGCCTAGGTAGGTCACTTCTGGCAACCAAAATTCGCACTTGGAAAACTTGGCATAAAGGCAGTGCTCTCTGAGTTTTTCTAACACAAGTCTAAGATGTTCGGCATGCTCTTTATTCGATTAAATAAGAATATCATCGAGGTAAACCACGACGAACTTATCTAAGTACTCCATGAAAATCGAGTTCATCAAGCGAGATAATGTAGCTGGAGCATTGGTTAGACCAAAAGACATGACGGTGTACTCGTACTGACCATAATGAGTGACGAAAGCCGTCTTAGGAATGTCCCCATTTCTGATCTTGATTTGGTGGTAGCCTAAACTCAAATCCATCTTTGAAAAGACTGAGGATCCAGCGAGCTCATCATACATGTCGTTGATCCTGGGGAGCGGATACTTGTTCTTTATCGTGACCAAATTAACGGGACGATAATCTACAACCATTGGGTCCGTACCATCCTTCTTCTTGACGAAGAGGACAGGGCAAGTCCAGGGAGAAGAACTAGGACGGATGAAACCCTCTTGCAAGGATTCATCGAGTGATTTCTTAAGCTCAGCTAGTTCTAAGGGTGCCATCTTGTAAGGTCTCCTAGAGATTGGAGCGGTTCCTAGGATAAGATCTATGACAAACTCTACATCTCTGTCAGGTGGAATACCTGGCAGTTCCTCTGGAAATACATACGGAAAGTCACGGACTATCGGGATATCTTCAAGGTCTGGAAGAGGGCTGGCATTAAGGGAATAGAGCTGACGCTTTGCAACTCTAGTGGAGACAGTGATTATCTTGCCAGATGGGTGTGTAAGCTGAACAGACCTTGTGTAACAATCAATCTTGGCATAATGAGCTTTCATCCAGTCCATACCCAAGATGATGTTAATATCTGTAGACTTGAGGGCTATAAGTGATGCAAGGAATAAAAGTTTGTCAACAAGAATTTCATTACCATGGCTTATTCTGGTAGTTTGCCATCTAGACCCTGGATTTTGGATTTCAAGTGGAGTTGGCATATCACAAAATGACATGTCGTGCAAGCGAGCATAGCCTTCAGAGATGAAGGAGTGAGATGCTCCGGTATCAAACAGAACTGAAGCTGGATGACAGTTGACAAGGAGTGTACCCAGAATGACCTCCGGATCATCATGAGCGTCTTTGGTTGAGACGTGATGCACACATCCACGTTCAGTGGGAGCTGACTTGACACTAATCATCTTGCGTGATGGCTTACCATGGCCAACAGACTTCTCAGGCTAGGGTGGAGCATAGTTGGTTTGAGAGCAGTCACGTGCATAGTGTCCTGGCTCTCCGCATGTGAAGCAAGTCCCTAAAGTAGGACGTGGACCCGCATTGACAAGCGGCCTACCAGTAGGCCTGGGTGGAGCATGTAACTGAACTTGGGTGAGGCACCACATAAGAGGGCCTCGGTGAATAACTGGTTGGAAGAGCGGAGTTCGGAACCCAAATCCGGCGCTTCTGAGAACTAGAACCGGAGGGAGAACCCAAATCACGGGTGTGCTTACGAGACTCCTCATAAGTGAGTTGAGATGTCTCTGCATTAATGGCCTTGTTCACAAGAGCCTGGAATGTATTGCAATGATGCAAGTGGAGATCACGACGCAACTTGGGGTTGAGACCCTTCCGGAACCTAGCCTGCTTCTTGGCGTCTGTGGACACTTCTTCTGTAGCATAGCGAGCAAGGTTCTCAAACTCTCTACTGTAAGCATCAACAGCCATCTTATCCTGGGTGAAACTACAGAACTCTTCTCTCATGCGGTCAATGAGAGCCAGAGGGATGTGATGATCGCGAAAAGCCTCAGTGAAATCTCTCTAGGTGGTTATCTGGCCAGCTGGAAGCATAGCCTCATAGTTCTGCCACCAAAGACTAGCAGGACCTTCCAGATGATAAGCAACATAGGTGACCTTGTCACCTTCAGCTACGTTTGTAGAACACATCTTGTGTGTGAAACTACGGAGCCAGTCATCTGCATCGAGTGGTTCAATGGAATGATGGAAGGTAGGTGGTTTCAGACCAATGAAATCATAGATGGTCGCTGACTCTTTGCACTGATGCGAGGTGTTCTCCTCAATACGTGCTAACAAGTGGTTAGTCTCATGCTTGTTCTTCTCCATCTCTAACATGAACTCTGCCAACAAAGACTGGTCGGGGGGATCCTCATCCCTACCATCTCCGTGGTTCTGACTACGAGCAACAGAACTTCGGTTAACCGGCAACATCCTGAAGAACCAACCAAGGAAACAAGGATGGATTCAGCACCAACATAAGGATGTAGAAGGTAGTACGAGGAAAATTACTATCTCTTGAACTCCTAGGACAATTCCGGCAGCATAACGGCAGTAAAATGCTCAAAATGAGACATTCCGCAAAAGACGGGGTAACACCAAACTCAACATCAACACTCAAGGTTCTGAGATATTACTAAACAGGCTACACCGAAGGTACTCGAACTAGGATATGACTCAGATCAACCAATCCTAAGAGACTACAGAGTAGTAGCACGTGATCCTGATAGACAGAAGAGAAAGCCTAGTTCCTTAACCCCGTAGGAAAGATAGGATGACTCAGATCAGAAGGCATGAGGTATAAGGACTAAAAAGAGCCTTACGTTCCCTTCCACAATCAATTCCCCTATATAGCTAAAGAATTTCTAGGCTCAACTTCGACCAGTTAGGCTTGGTAATCCTACAGGCAGTCAGGCTCTGATACCAAAGCTGTCAGGACCCCGATTCTAAGTCACACCGATCTAGCCTGTAACACCTCATATCACTTTGCGTCCTCATGCACGGTATCCCCACGGGTGTCTCCTTACCATGGCCCGAGACCGTTTGCGCTTTGGCTCACGTATATGATAGTGTCGCTAGCATCCATATGACAGAGAACCCGGGCCGACATGACTAGTCGTGAACCCAAAGTGGCACTAACCTACAGGGACAGGCATACATGAGTCAACATCGAGCATGTCAGTCATCAGCGTGCGAATCCAGGCTGTAGCACTGTGCTAACAGGACTCTGGTGAACCGGGCTATAGCAGGCTAGGCAGGAATCCGGATGTCACCGCATGACATTTCCCCGAAGGGACAGACATAGGAACAAAGTGAATCACATGCTGACCAGTCTATGTGTTCCGGAGCAGTAGTGCTGGGCTAGTAGGACTCCGGTGAACTGGGTTGTAGCAGACTACCATGGCTCAGTGGAAGCACTAGACTACATTTCCCCATAAGAGATGCTACCAAGGATAAACAACTAGGTTATTGGATCCCACACATAGCAATACACGTCACACGTACGCATAACATGCAAGTATGTGTTGTACAACATGGCATCACAACATAACTCAAACTCATATAGATAAAGGCCCAGAAGAGCCGCATAACATTAAATACAAACAGGGGTCACATGACCCATCATTCAGAGCATACAAGCAACAGAAGCATTACATGTCTGCGTACAGACAACTACAAAAGAAAAAGGACGAGAATCCTGACTATCTACAAGTCCCTCCCAAGGGTACAAGATCGTAGCTGAGGTAACAAGCTACTCGTCGAAGTCCAAGTGGTACTACTAGTGAGACAGATGTCTCACCTGCAAAACATAAGTAAAGCAAACGTGAGTACAAAGGTACTCAGCAAGACTTATATCAGATCCTATCATACATGTGTTTGTATCAAGAAGGTAATGTGGGGTTTAGTTGCAGCAAGCCAGCTTTGACTCAGTGTCTATCCTGTTCTATGACAACGAGAAACTTCTTTGAGGTGAGGCAGCGCACACGAGTCCACTAATCACCATATCAATACACCACTATGGATTCAGCCTCGTCTCCTTACGAGAAGGCCATCCATAGCACTCACACTTGTCTTGAGCATTTTAGAGTATCCACTTTAAGTTGTCTATGTACCACGTAAGCATCCAAGAAGTCCATAACCGAGGACATGGCCATTCGAATAGATCATGATAACCCTGCAGGGGTGTACTTCTTCACACATGCTCTCGCCACTTATCACCATATACACGTCATGTATCTCAGCAACCTTCAAGCGGAAGCCTGGTGAGGGTGTCGGCCACAACCTGACTAACCACTCAAGACTCTAGTCCAGATTTATCGCCTATTCGGGTTCCATCCGCAAGGAGATCCGGCCGGGTTTCGCTCACGGCCCCAAACGATGTGTATAGGGTTCCCGAGCCCACCATCCGGGTGCCACTCGGTACACCGGGCCACGTGTGCCTAGTCTGTCCCAAGTCAGCCCTGCCGGGTGCCACTCGGTAGAAAAATAGCACTACCTATAAACACCAAAAACTATTTGCAACTCCTGGACAGAGATCAAGTTGGCTAATAAGTCGAGAGGGGTCGAGTTACCGGAACCCAATGTGTGGTAGTAGCTAGTCCTTGGACAACATACACAAAACTCAGTTCTTAGGGACGGTTCCAGTGAGACAACCCACCATGTACTCCTACATGTCCTCTCACCGCTACCTTTACCAAATTGTGTTCACACACTTAACTCTCAACATCAGAACATAGCATTGTACTCCAATTCATTTCCAATGAATCATATCTAACATACTCTAAGCAATAGCAGGCAAAGCATGGTAGGAACACAACATGGCTCAATCAACTCCTACACATGCTAGTTGGTTTTAACTATTTACTGTGGCAATGACAGGTCATGCAGAGGAATGGGTTCAACTACCGCAGCATAAGTAGCAGTTGAATCGTTGTTGTCCTAATGCCATAAATGAGAGCAGGAGCAAGAGAGTAGGATCGTATCAGAATGAACAAGAGGGTTTGCTTGCTTGGTAGATCAATAGGGGGCACTGCTCCACTGACAGGTACTCTGGATCGGTCTCCGGAACAGGACCTATCGAGATGGAACGATGTCGAAAATCAAACACAAGCATATGCAACAATATGATACATGAACATGGAATGAGTATGTGATGTTGTTTGAGTTAATGCATCTAGCATTTATTTGGTTGAAGTCCATTTGAGCCAAGGGTTCAAATGCAACTCCAAAGTAAGCTCTTAAATATGCCATTTATATGTTTTCATGTATACAGCATGTATAGGTTGGTTTCTCATGCATGAAAATGGTACAGATGGATAGATTGAATATTTCTGATAATTTTTCATATATAAATTATTTGAATCCGAGCTACGGTTGAATTTCTATGGATTTTTGAAGTTTATAACATTTTCTGGATTTTCCTGATTTATTTTAAATCCAGAAAACCATTACTACGTCAGCATGACAGCAGCATTGCGTCAGCAAGTCAAAGGCGGCTGACCAGGTCAAACTTGACGTGTGGGGTCCACACGTCAGTGTCATAGTGTTAAACGGAGGTTTTTTTACTAATCTAATTAAAATTAGTGGCGCTGGGCCCATTGTCAGTGTCTCAGGGGTTTGGTAGGTCGGGCCCGCATGTCAGACCGGTGAGGTCTTCGCCGACGACCTCAGGACGCGGCGGCGTCCGTGTTACAAGCCACGGGCGCGGCGGCTAAGGGCACCGGGGCGTAGCCCAGGCTCTCGCGCATCCAGGGGAGGCGACGGAAGGGCGTTGGGTGGCCGGAGCTCGCCGCAGCGGAGCTCGCAGCGAAGGCCGGAGCACGGCTCCGAGCGGGAAGTGGCTGCTGGGCACGACAGGAGCTGCGAGTGGTGGTGTTGGCCGTCTGGGTGGCTGCTGAGCGCGGTGGCAGGTGCGGGTGCGGGCTGCAGTGGCTCTGGCCACGACGGGGCGGTACCTCGGCGGCGCAACCGCTCGGGTCCGGCGGCTAGCGTGGCTACAACACGAAATTGAGCGCGGGGATAGAGGGGAAACGAAGGAGAGCTCACGGGGAGACCGTAGACGTCGTCAGCGAGCTCGGGGAGGGTCGAACGCGAGCGGAACGGCGACGGCGATCTCCGATGGCCGGTGATGAAGATGACGGCGATGGAGGCGCTCCAGGGGCATTCAGCGACGCGTGGCTTGACGGAGAGGACGAGGACGACGGCACGGAGCATCTGGGCACGAAACAAGGGCGAGGCCATGACGGTGGGCGCGGCAACGGCGAGCGGTGGCGACGGAGCCGTTCGGTGGGGTGAGCGAGAGAGGTCCAGGGGAGGGGATGAGCATGGGGGAGAGTGGGAGAGGGTCGAGGGGAGTGCGTGTCGCCCTCGGGTGCCTCCAGCGGCAAGCGGGGAAGCAGGAGGTGGCCGGCGTGTGCTCGCGCGCGGCGGCCACGCGCGTGCTGTCCTTCTGTCAAAGGTGGAAGAAGACCGGGGAGCCCCTGGTGGGCCGGGCCACTTCTGCAAGGTAAGGCCCAGGTGAGGTGCACAGGTAAGTTTCTCCCTTTTTTCTATTTTGTTTCTGTTTCCTATTTTCTGTCATTTGTTTTGACTTAGTAATAATACTAAATCATTTTATTTAATTCTGTCAAATTTTGCAGGGACCTAAGGGATTAATCCAAAGCCCCTCACCAAAATTCAAAATTTGTGGACATATATTATATATATAGCAAATATATATCCAAAGCAAATAATTACTGGATTAATTCCAAATGCCCAAAATAAATACTTATGAGCTCTTAAAAATATTGATTTGATTTTTATCTCTGTCCAATATTTTCAGAGAGCAACATGAGCATTTTCTTGGACCCTTTTGGAGCAATTTTTACTTGGGTCATTTCCAGAAATGAATCTGAGGGTGTCACAAATCCCCATTTCAAATTTAAATGGAATTTAAACATGATGCAAACATGAAGGCTAGCCTAGATCATACCAGAACTAGGGATGTGACATCCTGTTCAACCACCCCTCCACGGGCTACTGTTCATCCTGCCCTCCACCGTCTACTGTTCATCCTTCCCTCCATGGGGTGGTCCTATTCATCCAGCCCTCCACGGGGTCCTTTTCATCCAGCCCCAACCGGCTTGATCGATCGGGGTCCTGTTCATCCACAGGCAACACCACAGGGTCCTGTTCATCCACCCCCATCGGGAACTGTTCATCCAACCCCCCCCCCCCAACGCTCACTGTTTATCCAGAGGCAGCATTGATCGGCTTCAGTTAGCAGTAGTAGCGAAGGAATCGCTCGATTGGGTTCAATTAACAGCCATCGATCGATCGCTCGGGTTTAGTAACATGTAGCCTGGAATGCAATCGCTCGGGTTCAGTTAGAGCCCAACGCCTCGCTCGGGTTCAGTTAGAGCCAATGGCTCACACACACGCGCGTACGTGTACGAGAGAAACATGCATCGCTCGGCACCCGACCTCCCACCGTAACCGGGAAGTCCCCGAAATTTTCCTCCCCCTCGCTTCTACCATGGTTTTTTCTGTCATGGACGGCCCAAAGAATGTCATGTAGCTGTGTCTCCGGCCCGCCCAGGACGAAAAGCCCATTTTCTGTCATGATTTTTTGTCATAGAAGTAGGAGCCCACCACATCTATGATGATACCGAGTTTTGTCACAATTATCGTCATAGAAGTGTCATATGTATGACAGAAAAAAAATTCGTTCGGCCCAAAATGTCACGGATGTGTCTTTTTTATAGTGAACTAAGCTCCCGAGTGAGAGGGTTTCTCTTCACTCGGAGTGTTTTTGAAACTTAGGCGAATACGGTATCGCAGCTAAGCCCCTGAATGAGAGGGTTGCTCTTCACTTGGAGTATTTTTGTAACTTAGGCGAATCGGGTTCGCGGCTATGCCCCTGAGTGAGAGGGTTTCTCTTCACTAAGAGTGTTTTTGAAACATAGGCGAATACAGGATCGCAGCTAAGCCCCAGAGTGAGAGGGTTGCTCTTCACTCAGAGTGTTTTTGTAACTTAGACGAATCGAGTTTGCGGCTAAGCCCCCAAGTGAGAGGGTTGCTCTTCACGCAGAGTGTTTTTAGAAGTTAGGCGAATCGGATTCGCGGCTAAGCCCCCGAGTGAGAGTGTTGCTCTTCAGTCGGAGTGTTTTTGGAACTTAGACGAATCGGATTCGCGGCTAAGCCACCCACTAGGGGATTTGAACACACATGCTTATGTGAAAACAATAATTTAAGATACTGCAAAGATCATGTCTTTGATATGCAAACTGAAGGATTCTTATTACAACTTGTCGATCTGAGTGTTTAGGTATAAAATCGGCAGAGCAGGTCCGCATTCCACGAGCGTGGCTCGTCTTCTTTCTTGGCTACGTTGAAGAGGTGAGACGCCCCATTGTGGAGCACCTTGGTGATGATGAAGGGTCCTTCCCTGGCCGGAGCGAGCTTGTGAGGTTGCTTCTGGTGCATTTGGAGCACAAGTTCTCCTTCCTGAAACGCTTGACCTCTGAGATTTCAGGCATTGAATCGATGCAGGTCTTGTTAATAGATGGTCGACCGGATCAGAGCCATATCTCATTCTTCTTCTAGGAGATCAACTGGATCCTTACACGGCTGTTCTGCTTCGGCTTAAGAGAAGAGTTCCACTCGGGGAGCATTGTGTAGCAAATCACTCGGAAGCACAACTTCAACGCCATATACCATGAAGAAAGGGTTTCGATCAGTCGACCGGTTAGGAGTTGTTCTCAATCCCCACAAGACATACGGCAACTCAGTCACCCAAGCTCCAGCCGCATGCTTGAGGTCGCGCATCAATCGAGGTTTCAACCCTTGTAGGATCAAGCCATTCGTGCTTTCTGCCTGGCCATTCGACTGTGGGTGCGCAAAGGATGCATAATCAACCCGAGTGCCTTGGGAAGCACAGAATGCTCTGAACTCATCATAATAAAAGTTGGAGCCGTTATCTGTGATAATGTTGTGAGGGACTCCATATCTATAGTGCAACATATTTGTGGCACTGCCATTTAGGTCATATTGGTGTAAAACGCATGAAGAAACTCCATGTAGATGGGCTTTTGGAATCACTTGATTATGAATCATTTGATACTTGCGAACCATGCCTCATGGGCAAGATGACTAAAACTCCGTTCTCCGAAACAATGGAGCGAGCTAATGACTTATTGGAAATAATGCATACAAATGTATGTGGTCCGATGAGTGTTGAGGCTCGCGGCGGGTATCATTATTTTCTGACCTTCACAGGTGATTTGAGCAGATATATGTATATCTACTTAATTAAACACAAGTCTGGAACATTTGAAAACTTCAAAGAATTCCAGAGTGAAGTAGAGAATCATCGTAACAAGAAAATAAAGTTTCTATGATCTGATCACAGAGGCGAAAATCTGAGTTACGAGTTTGGCCTTCATTTAAAACAATGTGGAATAGTTTCACAACTCACGCCACCTAGAACACCACAGCGTAATGGTGTGTCTGAACATCGTAACCGTACTTTATTAGATATGATGTGATCTATGATGTCTCTTACCGATTTACCACTATCGTTTTGGGGTTATGCATTAGAGACAACTACATTCATGTTAAATAGGGCACCGTCTAAATCCGTTGAGATAACATCGTATGAACTTTGGTTTTGCAAGAAACCTAAGCTGTCGTTTTGTAAAGTTTGGGGTTGCGACACTTATATTAAAAGGCTTCAGCCAGATAAGCTTGAACCCAAATCAGAGAAGTGCATCTTCATAGGATACACTAAGGAAACATTTGGGTACACCTTCTACCACATATCCGAAGGCAAGATCTTTGTTGCCGAGAATGGAACCTTTCTAGAGAAGGAGTTTCTCTCAAAAGAAGTGAGTGGGAGGAAAGTAGAACTTGATGAGGTAATTGTACCTTCTCTCGAATTGGAAAGTAGCACATCAGTGAAATCCGTTCCCGTGATGCCTACACCAATTAGAGAGGAAGCTAATGATGATGATCATGAAACTTCAGATCAAGTTACTACTAGACCTCATAGGTCGAATAGAGCACGTTCCGCACCAAAGTGGTACGGTAATCCTGTCCTAGAAGTCATGTTATTAGACCATGGCGGGCCTACGAACTATGAAGAAGCTATGATGAGCCCAGATTCTGACAAATGGCTTGAGGCCATGAAATCTGAGCTAGGATCCATGTATGAGAACAAAGTGTGGACATGGGTGGACATTTCCAATGATTAGCAAGCCATTGAGAATAAATGGATCTTCAAGAGGAAGAGGGACACTGATGATAGTGTTACTATCTACAAAGCTTGACTTGTCGTAAAAGGTTTTCAACAAGTTCAAGGAGATGACTACGATGAGACTTTCTCACTCGTAGCGATGCTTAAGTCCGTCTGAATCATGTTAGCAATTGCCACATTTTATGAAATCTGGCAAATGGATGTCAAAAACTGCATTCCTTAATGGATTTCTTCAAGAAGAGTTGTATATGATGCAACCAGAAGGTTTTGTCGATCCTAAAGGTGCTAACAAAGTGTGCAAATTCCAGCGATCCATCTATGGACTGGTGAGCATCTCGGAGTTGGAATATACGCTTTGATAAGGTGATCAAAGCATATGGTTTTATACAGACTTATGGTGAAGCCTGTATTTACAAGAAAGTGAGTGGGAGCTCTATAGCATTTATGATATTATTTGTGGATGACATATTGTTGATTGGAAATGATGTAGAATTTCTGGATAGCATAAAAGGATATTTGAATAAGAATTTTTCAATGAAAGACCTCAGTGAAGCTCCTTACATATTGTGCATCAAGATCTATAGAGATAGATCAAGACGCTTTATAAGACTTTCAATGAGTACATACCTTGAAAAGATTTTAAAGGAGTTCAAAATGGATCAGTCAAAGAAGGAGTTCTTGCCTGTATTGTAAGGTGTGAAGTTGAGTAAAGATTCAAAACCCGACCACTGCAGAAGATAAAGAAAGAATGAAAGTCATTCCCTATGCCTTAGCCATAGGTTCTGTAAAGTATGCCATGCTGTGTACCAAACCTATTGAGTACCTTGCCATTAGTTTGGAAAGTGGGTACAATAGTGATCCAGGAGTAGATCACCAGACATCGGTCAAAATTATCCTTAGAGGACTAAGAAAATATTTCTCGGTTATGGAGGTGATAAAGAGTTCGTCGTAAAGAGTTACATTGATGCAAGCTTTGACACTGATCTGGATGACTCTGAGTCTCCATCTGGATACATATTGAAAGTGGGAGGAATTTGCTAGAGTAGCTCCATGCAGAGCATTGTAGACATAGAAATTTGCAAAATATACACAGATCTGAATGTGACCGACCCATTACTAAGCCTCTCTCACAAGCAAAACATGATCACACCTTAGTACTCTTTGGGTGTTAATCACATGGCGATGTGAACTAGATTATTGACTCTAGTAAACTCTTTGGGTGTTAGTCACATGGCGATGTGAACTATGGGTGTTAATCACATAGCGATGTGATCTAGATTATTGACTCTAGTGCAAGTGGGAGACTGAAGGAAATATGCCCTGGGGGCGATAATAAAGTTGTTATTGTATATTTCCTTATTCATGACAAATGTTCATTATTCATGCTTGAATTGTATTAACCAGAAACTTGATACATGTGTGGATACATAGACAAAACACTGTGTCCCTAGTACGCCTCTACTAGATTAGCTCGTTAATCAAAGATGGTTAAGTTTACTAACCATAGACATGTGTTGTCATTTGATGAACGGGATCACATCATTAGGAAAATGATGTGATGGACAAGACCCATATGTTAGCTTAGCATATTGATCGTTCAGTTTTATTGCTATTGCTTTCTTCATGTCAAATACATATTCCTTCGACTATGAGATTATGCAACTCCCGGATACCGGAGGAATACCTTGTGTGCTATCAAACGTCACAACATAACTGGGTGATTATAAAGATTCTCTATAGGTATCTCCAAAGGTGTTTGTTGGATTGGCATAGATCGAGATTAGGATTTGTCACTCCGAGTGTCGGAGAGGTATCTCTGGGCCCTCTCGGTAATGCACATCATAAGAAGCCTTGCTAGCAAAGTAGCTAATGAGTTAGTTATAGGATGATGTATTATGGAACAAGTAAAGAGACTTGCCGATAACGATATTGAACTAGGTATGTGGATACCAACGATCAAATCGCAGGCAAGTAACATACTGATGGACAAAGGGAATAACGTATGTTGTCATAACGGTTCAACCGATAAGGATCTTCGTAGAATATGTAGGAGCCAATATGTGCATCCAAGTTCCGCTATTGGTTATTGACCAGAGATGTGTCTCTGTCATGTCTACATAGTTCTCGAACCCGTAGGGTCCGCACGCTTAACGTTTGATGATGATTTAATATTATATGAGTTATATGATTTGGTGATCGAATGTTGTTCGGAGTCCCAGATGAGATCACGGACATGAAGAGGAGTCTCGAAATGGCCGTGAGGTAAATACTGATATATAGGACGATTGTATTCGGACACCGGAAGTGTTCCAGAGGGTATCCGGTACTTATCAGGTCACCGAAAGGTGTTTCGGATACCCCCGGCAATCCTATGGGCATATGGGCCTTGTGAAGGAACACACTAGCCCACAAGGGGCTGGTGCGCCCTATAAGGCTATAGGAGGAGGAGAAGGAAAGGGGGAAGGGCAAGGAAAGTGTGGATTAGGATTCCCACTTCCTTCCCTCACCCCCTCTTTCCTTCCCCTTCATCCATACATGGAAGGGGGGCACAGGGCAAGGCAGGGCCCCTAGGGGGCGGCGGCCAATCCTAGGGTGCCCCTAGCTGCCTCTCCTCCCATCCCACCTATATATATATATATATGTGTGTGTGGGGGGGTGCCTCACAAGCACGCAACATCAACATCAATTGTTAGCCGTGTGCGGCGCCCCCCTCCACAATTTACAACCCCAGTCATATTCTCGCGGTGCTTAGGCAAAGCCCTGCGTGGATCACTTCACCATCACCGTCACCATGCCGTTATGTTGACGAAACTCATTTACTTCCTCGACACCTTGTTGGATCAAGAAGGCGAGGTACGTCATCGCGCTGAACGTGTGTAGAACTCGGAGGTGCCGTATGTTCGGTGCTTGATCGGTTGGAGCTAGAAGTCTGACTACATCAACCACGTTGTCAAATGCTTCTGCTTTTGGTCTACGAGGGTACGTAGGCACACTCTCCCCCTCTCATTGCTATGCATCTCCTAGATAGATCTTGTGTGAGCATAGGAATTTTTTTGAAATTGCATGCTACGTTTCCCAACACATTTTTGGTAGACCTTTCTTGAACACTGTTAATGCTAAAATAGATTGTGAGAAAGAAATTGTTAGTGTAAGTACTTCTCCAAATTTTGTAGACAACCCCATGATAAAGAATTGCCTAGTAAATATGAAATTATTGGTCTTGCTTCTATTGCCGTGCCTCCTACTGATCCTTTAGAACAATATCTCCTAGACCATGAAAATGATATGTTCATGAATGAAAGAAATGAATTAGACGAGATTTTCTTTAAACAAATGCCTGCTTTGAAGCACAATTTGCCTATTGATACTCTTGGAGATCCTCTACCACCCAAAAGTGATCCTGTGTTTGAGCTTAAACAATTATGTGATACTTTGAAATTTGCTTATCTTGATGAGAAGAAGATATACCCTGTTACTATTAGTGCTAACCTTTCAGAGCATGAAGATTTTTTTTATTGAAAACTCTGAGGAAGCATTGTGCTACTATTGGATATGGAACCTGATGCTAAACCAGTCATTGATCACCAGCGATGGTTGAATCCTAAGATGAAAGAGGTGGTAAGAAATGAAATATTAAAGCTTCTAGAAGCAGGTATAATCAATCATATTGCTGATAGTGAATGGGTAAGTCCCGTTCACTGTGTCCCTAAGAAGGGAGGTATTACTATTGTTCCTAATGATAAAAATGAATTAATACCACAAAGAATTTTCACGAGTTATAGAATGGTAATTGATTTTAGAAAATTAAACAAAGCTACTAGGAAAGATCATTTGCCTCTACCTTTTATTGACTAAATGCTAGAAAGACTATCAAAACATACACATTTCTCCTTTCTAGATGATTACTCTCATTTTTCTCAAATACATGTGTCACAAGAGGATCAAGAAAAACCTTCTTTTGCATGCCCTTTTGGTACTTTTGCTTATAGACATATGCCTTTTGGTTTATGAAATGCACCTGCTACCTTTCAAAGATGTAAGACTCCTATATTCTCTGACTTCTGTGAAAAGATTGTTGAGGTTTTCGTGGATGATTTCTCCGTATATGGAACTTCTTTTGATGATTGTTTAAGCAACCTTGATCAAGTTTTGCATAGATGTGAAGAAACTAATCTTGTCTTGAATTGGGAGAAGTGCCACTTTATGCTTAATGAAGATATTGCTGGGAGCATAAAATCTTCGAAAAGAGGTATTGACGTTTATAAAGCTAAAGTTGATGCTATTGAAAAAATGACGTGTCCTGAAGATATCAAAGGTATAAGAAGCTTTCTTGGTCATGCTGGTTTCTATAGGAGATTTATTAAAGACTTCTCTAAAATTTCTAGGCCTCTTACTAATATCTTGCAAAAAGATGTTCCATTCGTTTTTGATGATGATTCTGTAGAAGCATTTGAAATACTTAAGAAAGCTTTAATTTCTGCACCTATTGTTCAACCACCTGATTGGAACCTACCCTTTTCAAATTATGTGTGATGCTAGTGATTATGTTGTTGGTGATGTTCTAGGACAAATAATTGATAAGAAATTAAATGTTATCCATTATGCTAGTAAAACTCTAAACAGTGCTCAAAGAAATTATGCTACTACTGAAAAAGAATTTTTAGAAGTTGTATTTGCTAGTGATAAGTTCAGATCTTATATTGTTGATTACAAAGTTACTATTCACATGGATCATGCTGCTATTAAATATCTTACGGGAAAGAAAGATGCTAAATCTAGACTCATTAGGTGGGTTCTCTTGCTACAAGAATTTGATTTAGATATTATTGATAGAAAGGGAACTGAGAACCCCGTAGCAGACAACTTGTCTAGGTTAGAAAATATTCTTGATGACCCACTACCTATTGATGATAGCTTTCCTGATGAACAGTTAGCTATTATAAATGCTTCTCATAGTACTCCATGGTATGCAGACTATGCTAGTTATATTTTTGCTAAATTTATACCACCTAGTTTTACATACCAACAAAAGAAAAAGTTTTTCTATGATTTAAGACATTACTTTTGGGATGACCCACACCTTTATAAACAAGGAGTAGATGGTGTTATGAGACGTTGTGTACCTGAGCATGAATAGGAACATATCCTATGCAAGTGTCACTCTGAGGCCTACGGAGGACACCATGCTACAGAGAGAACTGCACATAAGGTATTACAATCTGGTTTTTATTGGCCTACTCTTTTCAAGAATGCTCATAAGTTTGTCTTGTCTTGTGATGAATGTCAAATAATTGGTAATATTAGTAGATGACAGGAAATGCCTATGAATTATTCACTTGTTATTGAACCATTTGATGTTTGGAGTCTTGATTATATGGGTCCTTTTCCATCCTGTAATGGGTATACTCATATTTTAGTTGCTGCTGATTATGTTACTAACTAGGTAGAAGCTATTCCAAGTAGTAGTGCTGATCACAACACTTATATTAAAATACTTAAAGAAGTTATTTTTCGAGGTTTGGGGTCCCTAGATATTTAATGGCTGATGGTCGTTCACACTTTATTCATGGTGCCTTCCGTAAATTGCTTTCTAAGTATGATGTTAACAATAGAATCGCATCTCCTTATCATCCTCAGTCTAGTGGTCAAGTAGAATTAAGTAATAGAGAAATAAAATTGATCTTGCAAAATACTATTAATAGATCTATGAAGAATTGGTCTCAAAAACTTGATGATGCATTATGGGCTTATAGAACAACTTATAAGAACCCTATGGGTATGTCTCCATATAAATGGTTTGTGGAAAAGCATGTCACTTACCTCTTGAAGTAGAACATAAAGCTTATTGGGCAATTAAAGATCTCAACTATGATTTCAAACTTGGTCAAAAAATGGCATGACAAAAGTATACAAAAGCGTGAATTCAATTTAGGTGACCATGTCTTGCTATACAATTCTCGTTTAAGATTTTTTGCAGGAAAAATTCTCTCTAAATGGGAAGGGCCTTACATAATCGAAGAAGTTTATCGATCCGGTGCCATCAAGATCAACAACGCCGAGTGAAATAACCCAAAGGTGGTAAATAGACAAAGGATCAAACATTATATCTCGGGTACTCCCATAAATGTAGAAACCAATATTATTAATACCATAACACCGGAGGAGTACATAAGGGAGACCTACCAGAATGCTCCGGCCCCCCAAAAAGGAATAGGTATGTGATACGGTAAGTAAACCGACTCCAAAACTTTCCCAAAAGCAATTTTACTCTGTTTTGGAATATTTAAAAATTTAGGAAAATATAAAGTAGTCTGAATAGTGCACAAGGACACGCCTCTCGGGCTTGTGGCCACCTCGTGTGCCCTCCGGACTCCGTTTTCTCGTAGAATACTTGTTTTGCATAGTAAAAATCCATTATATAACTCCCGAAGGTTTTGACCACTCTATCACGGCAATATCCTCTATTCTTGTTTTGAGTTGTTTCCGTGACAGATCTAGATTGCCATGACGTCTCCAAGCCCCCCAAGGATAAGTTCTCCAAGACGGTCATCAACTCTTACCTTGCGTAGGTGCTGCAACACCCTCAAACCATTGAGATGCGTGAGGGGGTGCTTCACATCCGCGATGTTGAAGGGCCAAGGAGGACCAGAAGCGTGGAGTCCAGGCTCGAAAGTGGTGGAGCAAGAGGTGTTCAAGTGCAAAGGGATGGTGGAGCGCGGACTCAACGCCAATCAGTCCATGATCACGGATTTTACCCGTGGCCACAACCTGGAAGCTAGTGAGATTGGGAAGGCCATCTTCAAGATTCATGAGAAAATCGAGCATCTTCAAGCCTAGATCTTTGACCTGCAGAACTAGAACCGTGAGTATGAAATATAGATTTAAGAGGATGAGTTTGGCTGCATATTTGAGGATTTTGGAGACTCATCCATCTTTCTATGATGGTGAACCTATGCCCTGGAAGATGGAGGACAAGCCCACAACATCATCAACTGCATCATCAGCACCTCTGAAGAAGGAAATTTGAGTGCATGGGTATGGGCACACCCTTGGCTTGTGCCAAGCTTGGGGGAGGTGCCCCGATATCGTATCACCATCACATCTTCACCTTTATTGTCTTTCTTAGTTCGATCCTTTTGGTTATATCTTGGTTTAGTAGAATAAAAATTCTCTTTAGTATGATCCAGTTTTGAGTTTTACTTTGTGTTCCCTCTATGTAATTGAGTCTGAGAGTTATATAATAAAGATTAGTTTTGAGTTGAGGCCTTTGCCTTCTTGCTTTGTGATGTGTGCTAGAACTACGTCGGTATTTCCCCAAAGAGGAAGGGATGATGCAGCACAACGACGGTAGGTATTTCCCTCAGTTATGAGACCAAGGTTATCGAACCAGTAGGAGAACCAAGCAACACTATGTAAAGAACACCTGCACACAAATAACAAATACTCGCAACCCGAAGTGTTGAAGGGGTTGTCAATCCCTTTTGGGTAACGATGCCATAAATTGGCAAATGGACATGAGAGAGTTGTAAATATTGATAGATCGAATGCCAAATAAAATAAATTGCATCAAGGTATTTTTGTATTTTTGGTTTAATAGATCTGAAAATAAAAGCAAAGGAAAATAGATCACAAAGGCAAATATATTAAGGAAGAGACCTAGGGGCCGTAGTTTTCACTAGTGGCTTCTCTCGAGAAAAATAACAAATGGTGGGTGAAAAAATTACTATTGGACAATTGATAGAACTTCAAATAATCATGACGATATCTAGGCAATGATCATTATATAGGCATCACGTCCCTGTTTACTATATTGCTATAAATGCCATTGAAAAAACAATTCATACAAGACACAAGAGAGTCATGTCCCCTTTTACTATATTGCTATAAATGCCATTGAATAACCTACAAGAAAAATGTAAAAAAATTAGGAGAACAAGATTACCCTGTACAGTACCACATCAATTTGCACTTCCCTCAACAACAACAAAAAACAAATCAATTCCCACCACAAGAAAGAGTCATGTCCCTTTTTATATGATTGCAAATGCCAGGTTCTCGAATTTCAATTTTTGAATCCACGTTATGTTGAATTCGAATATATCATTAGGTGACCTTGTGATTTATAATGGATGTAGTCCTACATTTTGATCTTCCATCATATATGAACATTTACTCCAGTCTATGAACATATATATTGTCATCTACCATATGGAATAAATTTGAATAAATTTTCCTTATTTGAATACGATTGTTGTCAAGTTATACCATCATTTAAATATTATCTTGATGAAAAAACATGCATATAGCAGTAATCGTCTTTCACTATGAACTACATGTATCATACGATCTCAAATTCAAATATTTGTATCCATTTTATGCTGAATTCAAATCACAGTACATTGGTCTAGGTAGCGAGATGTTCGGGATAATCTAAACCCTGTTTTCATATGTATAATTTTTGGCTGAATTGGGACAAGTTTTAGTATAAGCTTCTTGTAAAACCTGAGATTCTCTCAACAAGCCTCACGGTTCTGAGAGGGAACGTGTCACCTTTGTGTGCAAAACGATATACGCTGCCTCCCCCTGATTTTCTTTACAGAGGCAACATAGAACTATATGAGTGTCTTGTTAAATTTCGGAATTATTCCCGGTTCGTTAGGACTTTTTTATACACTAGCAAAACATGCCCGTGCGTTGCAACGGGAGGAAAAAACATCTTTCATACACACATCCGGCAACATCAGCAACAAAAAATATTCTTAAGAAAAATCTTTATTGACACAATTTCAAACAATATGAAAATCAAATTTAAGCCTCTGGTTTACATAAAACTCGTATCAACAGTTTAATGTGCATCATCGTACATGTGTTGGTTGTGCACTGTGCAAAACAAAGAAGATGATTATGTACCTGTTTTAACCTTGAGGATATGGTAGTTGATAGGAATCAACATCCCCTATAGTGCCAATAATAGATTATGTGAGAGAATCAAACTGTCATATCTACTAAATTTGAATAGGGTAGAAAGCATATATAATAGACATTTATTAAATGCCCCACATAGAAAAGATATTAATTAAGTTTGCATTTTGTTAAAATTTGGAATTATTCCGGGTTCGTTTGGCCTTTTTATATATTAGTTGAGTTTCCAAACATTTAATGTGCATAATTCAAATTTGAACTACAAGCACATGCTCCGGTACACAAAAGTTGGTTGAAAAATCACATGTCTGTCCATGGGTGAATTTCTAGGTCCCATGCAAGAAATGAGAATGGAATTCAAACATCTAGGCATCGTGACTCGACCGAGAACATTGAGAAACTTGGTTTTCAAATTCCTGTAAATCCAAATCCCGCCTGGAAATCATGAAACTTGGCATGGTGTCATGTCATGGCACTAACATGTGGTGGTAAAAAACTTGGCCGAATTGGAACAAGTTTTGGTATAAGCTTCTTGAAAAATGGAGATTCTCTCAAGAAGACTCGTGGTTCTGAGAGGGAACGTGTCACCTTTGTGTGCGAAGCGATATACGCTGCACCCCGATCTTCTTTACAGAGGCAACATAAAACTATATGAGTGTCATGTCAAATTTTGGGATTAGTCTGGGTTCGTTTGGCCTTTTTATACATTAATTGAGTTTCTGGTCATCTAATGTGCATAATTCAATTTTGAACTACAAGCACATGCTCCAGTGCACCAAAGTTGGTTGAAAAATAACATGTGTGTCCTTGGGCGAATTTCTAGGTCCCATGCAAGAAATGGGAATGAAATTCAAACATCTGGGCATCGTGGCTCGGCCGAGAACATTGAGAAACTTGGTTTTAAAACTCTTGTAAATCCAAAACATGCCTGAAAATCATGAAACTTGGCATGGTGTCATGTCATGGTACTAACATGCTGTGGTAAAAAAATTGGCCGAATTGGAACAAATTTTGGTATAAGCTTCTTGCAAACCATAGCTTCTCTCAACAATGCTCGTGGTTCTGAGAGGGAACGTGTCACCTTTGTGTATGAAACGATATACGCTGCCCCCCTTTGATTTTCTTTATAGAGGCAACATAGAACTATATGAGTGTCGTGTTAAATTTTGGAATTATTCCGGGTTCGTTTGGCCTTTTTTATACATTAATAGAGTTTCTGGTAATTTAATGTGCAAGAACTACAAGAACATGCTCGAATGCACCAAAGTTGGTTGAAAGATCACATGTGTGTCCTCGGGTAAATTTCTAGGTCCCATGCAAGAAATAGGAATGAAATTCAAACATCTGGGCATCATGGCTCGGCCGGAAACATTGAGAAACTTGGTTTTTTTATTCTTGTAAATCCAAAACACGCATGAAAATAATGAAACTTGGCTTGGTGGGATGACATGGCACTAACATGCCGTGGTAATTTTGCTGTCTGATTTGCGAAGGCACACATATTAACAATCAACAAAGTCATTTTGGAACAAGTCTTGTCACGTTACAATCGGAAACACAAGTATTGTTGAAATCGTGGGCGCTCTACTTACCATTTACATGCCGCCACACGTCCCCTTTTTTTATTAGCTAGGAGGCGCCATGCAGGGTAGCTATTTGAGTACGGGAGGCATGCAATCAGACCCCTGTGCGTGCTTATCGGGAGGAGAGCCCTTTGACCTCCATCTGCCGCCCACCTCTCGCCCAAGGTCTCCATTAATGGCGCCTGAGCACCTGTTTAATGGTGTAGCTATGTTTCACTCGACTGAGATTTAAGAGAGAAAAAAGAAAATTTTGCACTGATCTTGATGTAAGATCCAACGGACCTATATAGCATCTATTGCGACTTATAGCAAGACTGGTGAATATATAAGGACGATGAGAATGCATAATAATTGTCTTACATAATTTGGATGATAATTAAAAAAGCCACATGCGGCTACGCCCGAAATACACAAGGGCAAAATAAGAAGGAAGACGCATACAACGATCTGGCTCGCTGATCTCTACTTTCTTGATGCGCTACAGGTCGAGGAGACTAGTTCTCGTGGCGAGTGGAGATGATCTCTTTCATAAGTTTCATGTCCTTAACACGCTGCTTGGCAGCATCCAAAGATTCCTTCACCAGCCTTTCGCGCTCGATGCGGAGCATGGCATTCCCGTCCATAAGTTTCTTGATGATGACGCATGTCCTCTTCAACAAGGCAGCAGTCTCCTCTGCCTGCTTCGCCCTTCCGGCCCAGAGCTTCTCATTGCCCTCCTGTAGTTGCCGGATGACATCCGTAGCCTGTTCAAATGAGGCTTTCATGTCGTCCTGCTACCTCGCCAGCCGGAGATCTAATCCATCTGGCTGTGGACGATCGCATGCATGCGCCCGTAAGAGTCGTCGCCTGCCTGCAAGACATTTTCCCAGGCTGGCGTGGTGCAGCGGGACATCTCAGCTGCATTCAAGGCACGATAGTACATCTCTGCTACTTCCACGGCACGGCAAGACCAATCTGCTGCATCGATGGTGCGGTGGGACCTCCGGGCTGCTTCGGCGGCGCGGCGGGACCTCTACTGCTACTTCCGCGCGGTGGGACATGTCGGCTGCTTTCGCGGCAAGGCGGTACATCTCTCGTGCTTCCACTACCATGCTTGCCTCTCCCTGGTGGTAATCTCTCGACCCAGAACTCACACTGGCCATGGCAGATGCAAGGGAAGGATGTTGAATGACTTGTTTGTTTTTGTGGATGAGGAGTCGAGGAGGAATGTGCAGTCATCTTGGCATAGTAGTATTTATAACCGAGTATTAATATGCTCCTATGTGGGAAACCGTTTAGATTATGATTGGTGTTAATAGGTTTGTAATTAAATATAGCGTGGTAGTAATTTGAAATGTGACGAGACACAAGCTCAAAATTTATTGATGGTTCTAGTTTCGAAGTGCGGCACTATTCCCGGATGGCGTAACCTGGGCACGTGTTCTCGGCCGTGGTGTAGCATATGCCATGGTACTTCTTTTTCTACTGCTGTGTATGTGCAATAACTGGCCCCGTCGGATACGTATCTTATGGTTATTGGGGCGTTCGACAGGAATAGCCTCGTGGCGAGCTATAGAGTAGTCTTGTTTTCACACGCATTACATGGACACATATCATATCTCTCCCTCTTTCCCACGCACACACCAATTTCTTGGGACTTCTCACACGCACCATATCTAGCTCCCTAGGTTGATGCCACCCACATACACTTGTACTCTGAGTTTAGTACGTTATACAGGAAGAGAAGAGGTGCACACACGCACTCGTCCTATCTCACACATGCATCTGTAGCTATGAATTGTAGTGTTATCAACCATCCGATTGGCTCTATCACAGGTTTCCCGTTCCTCCTTGGCCTTGAGATTGAGAAGTTTAAAACGCAGAGTCTAAGCTGGAGGCGCAAGGTTTTGGTTAATATGTGGGCCGCACACAGCGCCAACACGACACGACCTTCTTCTGCCTAGTGCGCAGTCGGGTGAGTTGTCCAAGTATAGACACAACCAAGCCCTCCTTGGTATCTCAGCCTCGACTTATGCGCAGAGAAATTAGGATCGGAGGGAGTACTACTAGTAGTACTACTACTTTGATGTGTCACGTCAACTCGCACAAGTATGCAACACTTCCTGAACAAACAAGCATATAAGCTGTTATACTTCTTACCAAAGGATCTTTATATCCAACAGACACAAAATATCTGTTCAACTATTGGAAATTACTTTAACTGTTGATCTGATGTCAAAGTAATTGCTGCATCGCCACCAAACCCCACCATCTCTTAAGCTAAAGTAGACCAAGCTAACCCCTATATTAGCATATTACCATGATAAACAGAAGGCACTTTAGAATCATTTAGGAGGTGAGCTTGTCAATCTGAATGTGGCGGGACACTGTCCTCGACAACCCAGCCCCGACTAGCAGCTTGGGCGGAACTGTGAAGATGGTCAGCTCCTGCACAGCGACGTCGCCAGGATCCTTGCTGCTTATCACCTCCATTTCCACCTTGATGGCATCGGTCCTTCCTTTGGGCTCCCCTGGCGGCCGTTCGCACAGCTTGGCCATGTAGTGCAGAAGTGGGGACGCCCCGGCTCTGATGCAGATGACCGACATGGTGATAGGAGCGCCTTTGTCGAGCATGCCGCTGACCAAGAAAAACTCATGGTCCTCCTCCTCCGCGAATAGCAAGAGCCATGGCTCCAACAGTGGCACTTGTAGCTAGAGCACCTTGCTGTACTGGATCCTGTGCATAGGCATGGGCTGCACGGTGCTGATGTGGTGGGAGAGCACCGGCGGCGGGCCTTCGTAGTCGCAGACGGGCACGGGGCATTTGTAGAGCGTGAGAAGACACACGCTCTTGTGATTGATGAGCTTGTGGTAAGTGACGTAGAGCCCACAACCTTCATGTGGGCACTCCACCCTGATCGAGGAGAGGACAGCGTCCACTGCTGTGGTCCACACGTTGAAGCCACCGCTGCTTGCACTTCTGGCACTGCCACTAGTTCCCGGGGTGCTCGCCATGGCAGTCTGTGCATGCCAGGTGCCCTCCCTTGCACTGCACAAATCAATCGATCAACACATCAATCAAGAAACCTGCACCTTGCTCGATCAGCCGAACGGACAAGGTGTATACGAACCTCATCACTGGAGGCTTCAAGGGGCGGAGCACAAGGGGTAGTGGAGCAAGGTGAGATCCATAGAGACCATAGAGAGCTCCATCATCGGGTCCTGTTTCGTTGGTATGATCTCGCCCTCCTCGTGCACAACCATCTCTCGCTTTAGGGCCGATGCATTACAAAGCTTTACCGTCACATATTCATACTACTTCAAGGTGCATTAAATCAACACATGCAAGTATCAAAAGGAAAGTCATGGCATGCATGCATGCATTGTAATTAATGCATCGATAAATGCAAATTATTGAAATATATCGAGTGCACTGCTTTGATGTGTCATGTCAACTCGTACAACAACGAGAAGTTTGATTACAATGCCCTCTCTCTCGCCCATCAGCATTGTGGCTCATAGGACTAGGAGAAGCTTTCACTACACGCTCTCCTCCCGCACGCGGTTGACATGCAGCAGTTCATTCAGTGTTAGATGGCCAGAAGCATACTGTAGTACTCCACTGCAGTGGTACCATCATTGTTTGACTTCTCGAAGAGGCGAAGAGCCAAGCGCAATTCGGATGCTCGTGTGGTAGTTTCATGTGTAGAGTAGTCTAGGATAGCGTGTACCATGCCTCTACGCTTAAAACCATTGGGGTCGGCTCCATGCTATTAGGCCGTCTCAAAGCATTTTTGTGATTAAAATAATCTTCTAGCCCTACCTGTCATACTGGTGATTGTAGTTTGCATGCTCATCTGGTCAAGACAGGAATATATATTTTAATTTGTGGTAGGGTAAATGTTAGAGGTTGCTGCAAATATATTGTACGATGCGCGTATTTTAGCCAAGTTTAGAAGCAAGCATGTGGGGCCAGTGCTATGGTGTGTCGTGTCAACTCGTACAACGAGGAGAAGCTTGATATTACTACTACACACCTTCTCCCTCGCCCATGCGCGCGGTGGCTCACAGACGAGGACAGGCTTTTGCTTACTACAACAAGCTATCCCCCCCGCAGGCGGTGGAAGAACATGCAATAGTTGATTCGATACTATAGAAGTAGTAACATCATTGTTCGTCTTCTTGAAGAGGCAAAGAGCCAAGCAACCCAAACGTGGCAATTGCGAACGCTTGTGTGGCAGTCTTTGTGTAGGGGCGGGGCGTGGTGCGGAGCCTTGGAGCACGCATATAGCAAGGCTCTTGCATGAGAAAAAATAGCTATGTAAGCAAGCTATAAGTCCACTATTGTAGTACTTGCCAGTATAGCCATGTAAACCGGAAAGGAGTATTTGCCTTTCTAGAGATTTCAACAAGTGACTATACCCTAAATGAGTACATATGGAGCAAAATGAGAGAATCTACACCGTAAATAAATATGTAGTTCTCTCATTTTCCTCTCCGCCTTGGTCGCGGTGCACAATATTGAGGGCCTCTTTGATTCACAGGATTTTGAAAATGTAGGAATAGGAAAAGTATAGGATTACAGTGGCATGTCAACTTGAATCCTATAGGTTTAGCAAAGATTGTTTGATGCCACATGAAAAACAAAGGTATTGTAAAAAGGGGTTGGAGTGGATGTTAGCTTTCCTATTAAATGTAGTACAAAAGATTCCATAGGATAAATTCCTATGGGATCCAATCCTATGATCAAAGGGCCGACATAGGAAATATTCCTAGGGATTTCAATCCTCCAAAAACCCTAAAGAATTCCTTTGAATCAAAGGAGCCCTAAGTATATTACTACTGCCAAGTCTCTTTTTGACACGCATTTACGTTGATACGACTTGAATGCCAATGACGCAGAGGGTAGTGATTCCCAAAATGTTGAACGGTCAATGATGCCTCCACATTCAATTAGCATGTAGAGGTACGAGTAAGTAATTGGAGAAGTAGAATGGAGCCAGCATGATGTGAATGCAATGCAGTTTGGACTCTCATATAAAGGCTCCTCGCCACTCCAATCTATCTACTCCTAGTCTCTATGCAACACTGCTCACTCCAGTCCAAGACCAAGTCACCAGAAGCCACAAGCACCTATGGAGGCGATGGACGCGAGCGGCAATTGGCTATGCCAGATCATCCAAGACGCTGGCATGCGGCCCCGCACCACACAGTGTTTCCAGACGGTGCTGGCAACTGCCGGTGTCGTAGCCCTCGCCAACGCCGGCTTCACTTCTCGCATGGACGGCATGATGGTCCACTCCATCCACGAGTTCACCGCCATCAAGAAGCACACGGATGACCTTGTCGTACTGCTCCAGCCCACGCGCCCAGGCTCCTCATTGCCTGCCACCCTCATCGGCCTCCATGGTGACGAACCCTTTCAAGCCCCGGTGGCCCTGTAGGTGCCGGAGGTCGCAACAAAGAATGTGCACCTCGAGGCCTCACTCGCCGCACAACACCTCGCCATGCAAGAAACCGTCGACCTGCACATCCACGTCTATGAGGAAATCGTCTACATAGGCCACTACAAGGCCAGCAAGGACAGAAAGACGTTGGCCTTCTTCCAGCGCCTGGAATCTTTGCACGCCATTGTTCAGAAGCACGTCAACCTGGCCACGAAAGCCGCTGCTACTTAGCCGCCGTTCGGTGGGCTGGTGCCCTGAGTCGAGGAGGTGGAAGTCGTTGATGGATGCATCTTTTTTCTTGCCTCCTGTAACCAGCACTGCATCGCCTCGTGGCCTTAATGGTTTATTAGTAGTATATGGCATTTTTATTCCAGTCGTAATGTTTTCACTGTGAGGTGGGGCTGCAGTTGAGCAAACCGACCATCGGCAAATCCCCACCCCACCCACCGCGCGTCGGCTGAGTTTAGAATTGGAAGAGAAACAAGGGAGAAGAGATACTTGTAGCACAGACGCTGTTGTCAGATGCGACTCGTGTTGATAGAATAGAAGTACTGAGCACTCATACCTCTTTTTTAAGGGAAAAAGTAGTCGTACATCTAGTACCACTAGTTGGGTGCGTGCGACCTATACCTATCATCACTTTACATCTCCTTTTCCAACCGCAGCTATGCATCATAGTACATATTTTTTCATGCATTTATCCTCCTATATGTACTCCTAGGCTATTTCCACGTGCTCCCTTTCACCGACATGTGGGACACAGAGCATCTGGGTCGTAGTGCATGCACGCACTGGTACGCGTCGGTCCTAAACAAACAGTTTTTAACCCCTTTCCGCGACAGCATTCGGAACCATCGCCAAGTGAGTGTGGGAGATAGGGGGTCCTTCCCACACGACCCAGAAACCATTGGGGATATGCCCTCCTGGCACACACGCTCGGCAAAATGAGGTCGTGTGCGACCGGCGAGCACTCAAATATAGAAATACGTACAATAGTGCTAAAAATACAATTATACATGCGAAATCATTTCTGGTCGTAAGTACATCCCACACACTCAGTCACCACTAAACGTTTCCGTTCGTATCTACATCCTACACAGTCACTACAAGGAAAAAGTTTGTGCAAGGTGGTGCCACGCAAACAGTTTTGAAGAGAATGTCGTGTGTGATTGTTCATTGATCCAACACGGTTTATTCCTAAAAACTGTGTGCTTTGCCTGAGGTCATCGCCCATGGTGTTTTCTCATTAACCGTTTGCAATAGGAAAACCCAACTAGCAAGCTAATTGGCCAATTAGCGGGCTAATTGCCCTATTATTAATAATCCATTTACTAATCTAATTCCCATTCATATTAAGCACATAATATATTCCATTTCCATATTAAGGAAGTAGGATTTCATAATTGAAATACATCGGAGTAGAACATGATATAGCTTCAGCACTCAGCAGCACCAGCAGCAAGTTTCACATGCAACATCTAGAACGTTTCGAAATTAGCATCATAGACGGTACATAGAGAGATGCATGTCATCTAGAAAACTGCTGAAGCGAAAGGCGAATATTGAGCCTTCATTCATGTTGAAGGTCTTTGCAACTTTTGGCCAGTGCCGATGGATGATTGACCGTCCATCCTTCGACCTCTTCAGGAACACTTCAATATTGAACCGTGGGTGTTGTATGAAAACTTTCCTTGCCTCCTGACCACAGAGGTGGTTTGAGAGGTAATCATCAGTGAACCCTAAAAACAAGGATGTGCATAAATATCATCTCTATATTGGAAATGGGGCAAAGGAATAAAAAAGGCAAGGTATAATAGGTAGTACCATCTTGTAAACCTCTGTGCTTCCCATTGTATCCCTGCAACACATGTAATGTAGTTAGTCATCAGGTTAAGTAAGGGGTCACATGCTATCAATAAAATATGTTGATGAAAAATAAGCACATTGCAGATTCATCAGATTAATTCAAGCAAAATGGAAAACCCATTTATCCAAACCAAGCATGATTTAGAACTAGGAAATATAGCACTTGTATATGTTTCTCATGTATTAAGTGCAGCCAAATGCTATTTATTACTCACATGGTATACAATAACAGAATGCAGCCACATGAATTGAACATCGCATTGCAGAATTGAACCAAGCAGTTAACTAAACACCACAACAAATGAACCAAACGTTAACTGAGCACCACATTGCACAATATAAGATACTCCTAATAGAAGATCAGATAGTTAACCAAACCAAGCATTCTTAACAACTTGGAAATATCGCAATTATATTTGTTTCTCATGTATTTAGTATAGCCAAATTTGATTTATTCCTCACATGGTATACAATAACAAAATGCAGCCACAACAATTGAACATCGCATTGCAGAATTGAACCAAGCAGTTAACTAAACACCACAACAAATGAACCAAACGTTAACTGAGCACCACATTGCACAATATAACATACTCCTAATAGAAGATCAACCAGTTAACCAAACCAAGCATGCTTAACATCTCGGAAATATAGCAATTGTATTTGTTTCTCACATATTTAGTGCAGCCAAATTTGATTTATTCCTCACATGGTATACAATAACAGAATGTACCACAACAATTGAACATCGCATTGCAAAATTGAACCAAGCAGTTAACTAAACACCACAACAAGTGACCCAAGCCACAACAAATGAACCAAGCAGTTAACTAAACACCAATTGAACAATATAACATACTCCTAATAGAAGGTCAGATATTTAACCAAACCAAGCATGCTTAACAACTTGGAAATATTGCACCCTGAAGAATTGAACATCACATTTACAGAATTGAACTAAGCAGTTAATTGAACACCACATTGCACGGCATATAGAATGTATACATTATAGCATAAGATTTCATGGTAAAAGTAGATAGCACAATTCACTAGAGTTAGTTAATGAAATGTAGTAGCTAGAAAACTGCACATGGGTCGTTATAGTGAGCTAATAAGACAAGCTACTCCTCATTATAGGAGATATCGATGACGATTGGCTCCTTGGACATGGAAGAAGGCGAGGCCTCCGGATCATGGGTGCCCTCGTTATAGTGGTGAGTTGCCTGACCCGCTCCGGGCACCAACCTGCTGGCTCTCGAGATGAGGTAAGCACGTGCATGCTGAGAAAGCACCTCGTAGTCTTCATCAAAGGCACCGATGGTGGCCTCGAGAAAACGCCACGAACTGTCGTTTAAAGCAGCCAACCGCGTCGCGGCGTCAGCATGCGAGGCATCAACGGTGACCTCGACAGCGAGGTGCTCCTCCGAGATCTGGCGGTCAGCATGAATGGCAGCCATCGCGACCTCATCCGCTCGTGCGGCTGCAATTTGCTTCTCCGCTGCCAAATGCACCTTGAGGTCCTGGCTATACTACGTGCACCATGGCTTAGGCCGGCGCTTACTTGGTGGAGGGGTCGGGGATTTGGGTGGAAGGTGTCGCGCTCGCGCCGGCGGTCGGGGCATGTGGGATGTGGAAGGAGGAGGATGGGGGTCGGGTGTGGATTACCTACCTGGATAGGCGAGGCCGAGCAGCGTGAAGGAGGGTCGCCGGCGAGGAGGCGGCGGCGCTGCAAGCAAGGAGTGAAGGTTTCAACTTGGAAAGGAAGGCAGTAATAGGGGAAATGTGGCCTTTGGTAAGGGGGAGGGGGCGGGGAGGTAGATATTTGCACGAAAGCCGAAAATTTGGAATCACTTCGGTCGAAAAACTGGCGCGCAAAGTGTCATCAGAGAAGGTCCCTTATTTAGACACGGTCCAAAGATATTTTGTGCCGCATCTCACATGGTTGGTTATAATAAACTATGTGGGATCTACTTGATTTTTCGTCTTGATTTGAATTACATAGTGGGGTCACAGCGGCCATGGACAGTGTTTGAATTGCTAGACCTTTTATCTGCAGTGATCATGCAACTATATATGTGTCATAAAAGATTTGGAATTATTCAAGGTTCATTTTGACATTTTATGCATTAAGTGAGTTTTCAATGCATTTATGTGCATAATTCAAATTTGAACTACATGCACATGCTCCAGTGCATATAAATTCTTTGAAAAATCAAATCTTTGTCCTTGGATGCATGCTTAGGTCCCATGCAAGAAATGGGAATGAATTTCAAACACCACGGCACCGTTGATTGCCGGCAAAACATTGAGATGCCTGGTTTTTAAATTCTAGTAAATCCAAAACTCGTCTGAAATTCATAAAACTTGGCATGCTATCATGGAGTGGCATCAACATGCCGTGGTAAATTTTTTGGCCCATTTGGGGTTGGTTTGGGTATATGCTTCTCACAAACCAGAGCTTCTCACAACAAGCATGATGGTTTCGGTAGGGAACGCCCCACCTTTGTGCACGAAATGATATCCATTGCCTCTTATTGCTTTCAAATTTTTTCTCGTGTCAACATACAACAACATGAGTGTTGTGTCATTTTTTGTGATTTTTTGGGGTTCGTTTGGACATTTTTATGCATTAACTGAGTTTTCAATGCATTTATGTGCATAATTCAAATTTGAAATACATACACATGCTCCAGTGCATATAAATTGGTTGAAAAATCAAATATGTGTCCTTGGGTGAATGCAAGAAATGGGAATGAATTTCAAACACCAGGGCACAATTGATTGCCGACAAATCGTTGAGATACTTTGTTTTTAAATTCTACTAAATCTAAAACTCGTCTGAAATTCATGAAACTTGGCATGCTATCATGGAAGGGAACCCGACATGCTGTGGTATCTTTTGTGTCCATTTTGAGAGGAGGCGCACTCGAATAATGATAGCGAACAAAGGCATTTTGAAAAAATATAGCTACCACTTTAATATCTCAAACATTTGTATAATTCAAACCGTGTGCGTTCGGTTAACCATTCATGTGACGCCATGTGTCTTGGTTTTAATGGCTATAGGAGGTGCCGTGTGGATAGCTGCTTGACTGAACGGGAGGCGTGCGAGCGTAGTCCAGTGCACAGGCTCACCGGGAAGCGTACAAGCTATTGAACGAAGGATCTGTGCATCTCTTCAACGCAAATGGTTCAGATTACGGTATGCAAATTAAAGCCAGACTTCGGCGCTAAGCCAAGAGACACTACGGTTTGTCAAAATATGCAGCTAAAAATCAATAGCACTATATATTTTTTGCAACTAAAATTCAATAATTAAGCATATATTTCATTCATACTAGAGATTAAGCAGTCGTTCTCATCGGGAAGCGAGACAGCCTTGGACCGCCGCCCGGCTCGCTCCCACTGGTCTATATTAATGGCACCGCCGAGCAGCCGCACCCCCCACCCTCGCCACACACACAATATGGGGACGGAGGTTTCTGTCCCTGCCGACGAGGTGGAGAATGAGGCTGCCAACAAGTGGAGGCGGGTCGAGAAAGAACAGCAAGCGACTCCAGCAGGCCTAGACTTCATCAAAAACCTCCCCGATGATATGTTGATAGTCATCATATCCCTCCCCTAAATCAAATATTGGGCAAGGACAGCCGCCCTTTCCCGACGGTGGCGCACCCTATGGCTCCGCACCCCTGTCGACCTCCTCGACGCCCACAAGCTCTGCCATGGCTATCGCCAAAGTTTGGATGTGTTCTCCCAGATCCTTGGCAGTCACGATGGCCCAATCAAAGGCCTTATCGCAAGTTCTGTTCCAATGGCAAGGACCGAGCCAAGCTTGACGAGTGGTTCTGATCCCGCGCCATAGATTAGCTCAAGAAGCTAAGTTATAATGATGGGCATATGCACTTGCTGCCAACATCCCCGCTCCGCTTCGCGCCCACACTGCGCTTCGCCAAGTTCATGAACTGCCATCCCCCCTTAATGACGCAGCCGCTCTTTTTCTACCACGACTGAAGCACCTCCATCTCGTTGTTGTCTGCATCCCAAAGAATGACATGGAGTGTGAGGGAGTCCTGGATTAGGGGGGTCTCCAGACAACCGGAGTATATCCTTTGTCTGGACTGTTGGACTATGAAGATACAAGATTGAAGACTTCGTCTCGTGTCTGGATGGGACTCTAGTTGGCGTGGAAGGCAAGCTAGGCAATACGGATATGTATATCTGCTCCTTTGTAACCGATCTTATGTAACCCTAGCCTCCTCCGGTGTCAACATAAACCGGAGGGTTTTGGTCCGTAGGACAACATACAATCATACCATAGGCTAGCTTCTAGGGTTTAGCCTCTCCGATCTCGTGGTAGATCAACTCTTGCACTACTCATACTATCAAGAATAAACAAGCAGGACGTAGGGTTTTACCTCCATCAAGAGGGCTCGAACCTGGGTAAAACATCGTGTCCCCTGCCTCCTGTTACCATCCGCCTTAGACGCACAGTTCGGGACCCCCTACCCGAGATCCGCCAGTTTTGACACCGACATTGGTGCTTTCATTGAGAGTTCCTCTGTGTCGTCACCGTTAGGCTTGATGGCTCCTCCGATCATCGATAGCGATGCAGTCCACGGTGAGACTTTTCTCCTCGGACAGATCTTTGTATTCGGCGGCTTCACACTGCGGGCCAACTCACTTGGCCATACATTGCACACACTTTGATCTGGCTGACCATTTCTTTTGTGTTGCCAAATCACAAACAGTTCATCCGAGTGAACTGTATGCTATACATCGCACACACCTTGATCTGTCTAACCATTTCTTTTGTGTTTCCTAATCACAAACAGTTCATCCGGGTGAACCGTATGCTGTACATCGCACACACCTTCATCTGGTTGCCCGTTTCTTTTGTTCCTACTCATCGAAAACGGTTAATTGTACTGAACCGTATGCCCTGAATCGCACACGCAACTAAAATCTGAACCATGTTTGATGCATCCGTCGTTGCAAACGTTTTGTGCCTTTTTGGAAGGTTTTTTACACCATCATTTGCGATTATTGCATCGCACATAGTTTCATCGAAGGGTCTCTGATCGTAGTGTCGCGTTAGCAGCATCCTACAGTAGTGACGTGTAACACCCCGGATGTAACTTTCCCAATTTGTACTCCAACTCTTGCCGTTTCCGGCGTTAAGTTAATTTATTTTCTTGGGTTCGGGTTTTTGTCTCTGTGTGTTGTTATCGTTGACATGCATCTCATATCATGTCATCATGTGCATTGCATTTGCATACGTGTTCGTCTCATGCATTCGAGCTTTTTCCCCGTTGTCCGTTTTGCATTCCGGCGCTTCGTTCTCCTCCGGTGGTCATTTCTACTGTCTTTCGTGTGTGGGGATTAAACATTTCCGGATTGGACCGAGACTTGCCAAGCGGCCTTGGTTTACTACCGGTAGACCGCCTGTCAAGTTTCGTATCATTTGGACTTCGTTTGATACTCCAACGGTTAACCGAGGGACCGAGAAGGCCTTGTGTGTGTTGCAGCCCAACACCCCTCCAATTTGGCCCAAAACCCACCTAAGCCTTCTCCATCATCTAAAGCGTTCGATCATGATCGCGTGGCCTAAAACCGCACCTCATTTGGACTCTCCTAGCTCCCTCTACCTCTATTTAAAGTCCCCTCCCAAAATTTTTCGGATCTCTCCACCCCTAACCCTAAAATATCTCCTCCGCCGCCGCCGGACACGTCCGGACGGAGCGGACGTGTCCGCTCGCCGCCACCGACCAACCGCGCGGTGCCACGTGGCACCCCGGCGCCTGACGCCGCCGCGGCCCGCGGGAGCCCGCTGCCGGCCCTCCTCCACCGCCTCCCGGGCCGCGCCTCCACCGCGCCCCCCACCGCGAGCTCCGCCGCGCGCCTCCGAACCGCCCGTCGTCGCTCCTCCGCCGCTCCGCCGCCTCCCCGCCGGCGCGCCCCGCCGCCGCACCGGGCCGCCGCGGCCGCCGCCGCGCTCCGCCGCCCCGGTCGCGCCTCGCCGCCCGGCCGCCACCGCCATCACCTCCACCGCCCGGCCGTCTCCCCCTCCTCCGGCGTCATCCCCGCCGCCGGTGAACAGTGCCCCGGCCATCCTCGAAGTCCGCGCCCGGCCAGATGTGAGATCTGTTTTTTTTCGGGTTAACTTTTCTCAGAAACCCTAATCCATGTGCCTATCTTCATCATGCTATAACTTTGCATCCGTAGCTCCGATTCATGCATATAGCATATCAAAATGTTCATCTCAGAGAGTACATCATTTCATTCCATTGCATCATTTTCATTTGAGTTCATCTTGATGCCTGAAATGCTGTTAGAAGAGGGCTACTTGAGTTAATTGTCAGATCTGCTACTCCATTTAGCTTTTTGTCATTTTTGCCATGATTATTGTGTGCATGATATGCCCATGTGACGCCCCAAGACCGGAGCTTCAGATGCCTTCCAGGGTTTCCGGGTTTTTCGTCATGTGAGTTGGTTTGGTCTGTTGCATTTAATCTTTGCATCATGTGCATTGCATCATGTCATCATGCCATCATCTCATAAATCTTTTGCATCTCAACTAAATAAATCGTATGGACCTTCGATCCATTTAAATCGAGGGAAGGATGATTTCTCTTTATAATATATCCTCCCGATATTAGTGGAGCTATTATAAAATAATCCATTCTTATGGAATCACCAAAAACACACTTGCAAATTTCCCCATGCCTTTGTTATCTCGCTGCTTGACCTCGAACCTTGCCATTTATTCTTTCATCATTTTCCGGAGCTCTACCAAAATTCTCAACATTTTTGGAAACTCCTAGAACCTAGTCCTAGTTCAAACACATTTGAATTAAATTCAAATGAGTTTGAATTTACATCTTCCAATCTTGGCTTTTCTATTTTCTCGGAACAAGCATATTTTTGTGAGTTCGGGGAAATTATCCCCTTGTCCAAAATATTTTCCTAAACCTCTCTTTCTTTTCCTCTCTTTTTTGGTCTTTTATGCTAAAGTAATATGAGAGAGGGAGTGGAGAGCCCAGCAGCTTCCCTCTCCTCTGGGCCGGCCAGCCAGGCCACCCTGCTCCCCTCGGCCCACCATGGGCCCAACCGGCACCCTCACTACCTAAACCTAGCCCGTTCGGTCCCCTCGTTCTCTCCCTCTCATTTCCACCAGCACCGCCAGGAGCCTCACTCCCCTTCTTTCCCCGTGCCCGATCCCCCATCTCCTTTCTCTGCCTCCTTCCTCCTCCGTCGCGCCAAGCACCCCCCTTCTCGTTCCCGAGGCTGCCGCCGGCGCCCCAGCAGGCTGCTGCCATCCGTCTCCTCCGCCTGGTGCCTGCGCAGCCGCGCGCCCAGAGGCTGCCGCCCGCTCCTCCCTCGATCCCGCCGGAATCAAGCGCCGCCGAGCAGCTCCCTCTCCTCGAGCACCTGCGCTGGTAGCCGTCGTCCTCCGTGCCCTGCTGCAGCTGCTCTTTCCATGCGTCGTCGGACCTCCCCATCCACCAGCGCCTAACCCTGCCGCCGTCAGAACTTCGAAACTTGATGCCACGAACCTCCCCGTCTCCGGCCAAGACCTGCAGCCGTCATACTTCGTCGTCGCGCCGGGCCCCGGACCTCCACTACAAGCCTCGTCGCCCCTGCGTCGCGCGAGTCGCCGATTCCCTGCCTCCCCTACGACCCAACCGGGCTGCCACTGCGTCCTCTACATCCTCTGCGTCACGCGACCGTGGCCACCCTCGAACCCTGGATCGGTCAAGACTTGTATAGGAAACAAGAAGATGGAAGACCACTGTGGACGTGTGCCCTAGAGCCACTCGGATTCGTCAAGACCGCCAAGACCTTCTGCTCCGGTACACAAGTACCACTTTGGTTTCAAAACGCGACAAGTACCATGATGACCTCTGAAGAACTCGGTTTCACCAAGTCCCACTACCGTCGCCTCCAAAAGCCTCGGATCCAGCAAGTCCGTCGACGACAAGTGCATGACTATGCGGATTGTATCAAGTACCCCTTCGGGTTGACGAGATCGGCATGTCCGAAGACCCCAAGTACCGTTTGGATGCGCCAAGTTCGACTACATGGACCGCCAAGTTCCTCCACCGATGACTCGAACTGCTACAAACGTGAACCACGATCGTCGACCCGCAAGACCCCGTGGACGTCAAGTTCCAGGTCACGACCCCGAACAACTACGAAACGAGAACAACTACTTCGACTACCGTCGTGGAACGTCTACTTCCCCTACACCGCATTGAACTCGAACCGCTCCGAAAAATGCACGCTTCAAAGGTATAACCCCGAGACGATCACCCGTGGACCGAATGCATGTGTTGTATGAGATGCTCATGTTTGCACCATGATCGAGTTGTCGCTTGTGATGCCCCTCTTTTGCCATGCCACCTTCATGTGGGACACCCGGTATCCGGGATCATTCCCCATCTCTTGCGTGTTCCACACATCCGCACACTTCTCGTTTGCATTGGTATCTCACTCATGTTGTCGTTGCTGTGGCACCTCTTTCGTTCCGCCATGGTGACCAAATGCTTCATAATGCTCTTATCAACTTTTAAGAAAATTTTCATAAACTTGCACGTGTCATCCGCATCATGTTAACAACATCAAGAATGTTTAATTTGTTGTTTGCATTAATTTGCTAACTGCATATGGGGATTTACCGGATTTGTTGTTTGTTATATCCGGCCCCATTTAAATTGTTTAGATGGTGCAGTTTTGTTATGCCTCACCTCTTTCCATGTTTAACAACTTTTAATATTGTTGAGTACCTAACCGAGAGTGAACTAAATAAGTGATGTGGTGTTCCGTCAATATGCAACGGAGTTGCATATTGAGCTCCACTTAATTTGTAGTTTTGTTTGTGCACTTTGCCATGCCATGCCTCTTTAAACCGGACATGCATCATACTTGATTGTGCATCATGCCATGTCTATGTGTTGGTTGTTTACTATGGTGCTTGCTTCTTTCCAGTGTTGCTTCTTCGGGTTGGTTCCGATAACGTCGCGTTTGTGAGGATCCGTTCGACTACGACCGTTTGTCTTCTTCATGGACTTGTTCTTCTTCCTTGCGGGATTTCAGGCAAGATGATCATACCCTCGAAATCACTTCTATCTTTGCTTTGCTAGTTGCTCGCTCTTTTGCTATGCCTATGCTGCGATACCTACCACTTGCTTATCATGCCTCCCATATTGTTGAACCAAGCCTCTAACCCACCTTGTCCTAGCAAACCGTTGTTTGGCTATGTTACCGCTTCGCTCAGCCCCTCTTATAGCGTTGTTAGTTGCAGGTGAAGATTGAAGTCTGTTCCTTGTTGGAACATGGAGATGTTGTTCCTTGTTGGAACATGTTTACTTGTTGGGATATCACAATATATATTATTTAATTAATGCATCTATATACTTGGTAAAGGGTGGAAGGCTCGGCCTTATGCCTGGTGGTTTGTTCCACTCTTGCCGCCCTAGTTTCCGTCATATCGACGTTCTGTTCCCGGATTTTGCGTTCCTTACGCGGTTGGGTAATAATGGGAACCCCTTGATAGTTCTCCTTGATTAAAGCTTTTCCAGCAATGCCCAACATTGGTTTTACCATTCGCCGCCTAGCCTTTTCTTTTACCTTGGGGGTCGCGCGCCCAAGGGTCATCATTATTTTACCCCCCGGGGCTAGTGCTCCTCTGAGTGTTGGTCCAACCGAGCGATGTCCGGGGCTACCAGGGGCAACTCTGGGCTGGCCTACCCGACATCTTGCTCATCCGGTGTGCCCTGAGAACGAGATATGTGCAGCTCCTATCGGGATTTGTCGGCACATCTGGGTGGTGTTGCTGGATTTGTTTTAACTTGTAGAAGTGTCTTGTTGTACCGGGATACCGAGTCTGATCAGAATGTCTCGGGAGGAGGTCTATTCCTTCGTTGACCGTGAGAGCTTGTGATGGGCTAAGTTGAGACACCCCTGCAGGGATTTGAACTTTCGAAAGCCGTGCCCGCGGTTATGGGCAGATGGGAATTTGTTAATGTCCGGTTGTAGAAAACCTGAAGTTGACTTTAATTAAAATGCATCAACTGCATGTGTAACCGTGATGGTCTCGTTCCGGTGGAGTCCGGGAAGTGAACACGGTGTTGGAGTTATGCTTGACGTAGGTTGTTTTAGGATCACTTCTTGATCATACTTTCACGACCGTGCTTTGCCTTCTCTTCTCGCTCTTAATTGTGTATATTAGCCACCATATATGCTAGTCGCTTGCTGCAGCTCCACCTCATACCTTTACCTTACCCATAAGCTTAAATAGTCTTGATCGCGAGGGTGCGAGATTGCTGAGTCCCCGTGGCTCACAGATACTTCCAAAACCAGCTTGCAGGTGCCGATGATGCCATTCCAGGTGACGCAACCAAGCTCAGGAGGAGCTCGATGAAGATCTTGTCCTTTATGTTGTTTCATTCTAGTTGATCAGTAGTGGAGCCCAGTTGGGGTCGATCGGGGACCTTTGTCACTTTTGGGGTTCTTCTTTTATTTTGGTTCCGTAGTCGGACCTTGTGTGTAACTGGATGATGTAATGCTATATTCATGTATTGTGTGAAGTGGCGATTGTAAGCCAACTATGTAACTTATTCCCCTATTTTATTACATGGGTTGTGTGAAGATTACCTCACTTGCGACATTGCTTTCAATGCGGTTATGCCTCTAAGTTATGCTTCGACACGTGGGAGATATAGCCGCATCGAGGGCGTTACAGCCCATGAGTTCTACATATGTTTTGTTAAGGGTTTTGCCATCTTTCCAGAGGTGCAACCCATGTATTTTTGTGATGCGTGTGGTGACTAGCACAAGCTCGCAAAGTGGTGCACTTAGTAATTCTGATTTCAGGGACTTAGCATTTCCACTAAGTCCTTGACCTGTTTATCTCGTGATGCCATATGTTCATGTTGTTTCCTACTGATCTGTGCCTCTTTTGAGGATGATCAGTAAGGATGTTTTATTAATCTTGTAGTGCTATATCCATCCATGTCTTTGTTTGCAATTATGGAGCACCCTAGCTTGAGTCGATCGAGCTCTACTTTTGCTACTTTGTGAATCTGGGCAGATTGTCAACTTGTTTGCAATTTTGCTGATGATGTTGTAGTTGATCCGTGCATGCTATGCTATTGTTCTTGCCATGTCTATCTTGCATTTTGTGTATTCTTGATGGATGTATGCTTAGCTTATCATGACTTTCTCCATAGTGAGTGCATCGAGCTCGTAAACATGCCTACTTGAGATATGTTTCAGCATGTTCCAGCTTTCACTAAGTCTGTGACCTGTTTATGTTTTTGCCATGTTCACATGCTTGCAATTGTATTTTCTGATCCCTTTTGGCTCAAGGTCACTATGGGACTTTTGTTAAGCTCTTTGAGTAGCTCCATGCCATACTTTACTTTGCCATGTTCAGGTCTTGTAGCATGTAGTTTTGTTGCTCCGAAGAGTGCTACCTGATCTGAGATTCCAGACAAGTGTTAATTTCACTAAGTCTGAGATCTGTTTGCCATATGCATTTTTGCCATGCTTGTTTGAACCTGTTAATGGATGATTTGGCCGTAGCTTAGTGCTAGACTTTTGTTAAGCATCTTGAATGCATCCCTGCCATGTATTTTGTTGTCATGTTTGGGTGTTGTAGCATGTTCATCTCATGGAATTTAGATGGCTACTTGTTGTAAATCACAGACCGGTGCCATATTTGAATCGCTTGCCATTTCCAAACCGTAACTCCGATTCCGGCGTTCTTTATATCGTTTTCAAGCGATTTCATCTCATCTTTCCAGTGTTGAGGCCAGGTTCTTGTCATTTCTTGTCATATCTTGCATCATGTTGTTTGATCTTTGCACGTGGTTGATTGTGTCCTTGTTGCTTGTTTGTCTTGTTTGGGTAGAGCCGGGAGACGAGTTCGCTAACGAGGAGCCCGTTGAGTTTGCTTTCGAGGATCCAGTCAACTCTGACAATTGTGCAGGCAAGATGATCATACCCTCGAAATTACTACTATCTTTGCTATGCTAGTTTTCTCGCTCTTTTGCTATGCCAATGCTACGATGCCTACCACTTGCTTTCAAGCCTCCCAAATTGCCATGTCAAACCTCTAACCCACCATGTCCTAGCAAACCGTTGATTGGCTATGTTACCGCTTTGCTCAGCCCCTCTTATAGCGTTGTTAGTTGCAGGTGAAGATTTGGAGACCGTTCCTTGTTGGAACATTTATTTATTTGTTGGGATATCATTATATTTCCATGTCATCTTAATGCATCTATATACTTGGTAAAGGGTGGAAGGCTCGGCCTATCGCCTAGTGTTTTGTTCCACTCTTGCCGCCCTAGTTTTCCGTCATATCGGTGTTATGTTCCCGGATTTTTGCGTTCCTTACGCGGTTGGGTTATAATGGGAACCCCTTGATATTTCGCCTTGAGTAAAGCTTTTCCAGCAATGCCCAACATTGGTTTTAACATTTGCCACCTAGCCTCTTCTCCCTTGGGTTTCCGGAGACCAAGGATCATCTTATTTTAAACCCCCCCGGGCTAGTGCTCCTCTGAGTGTTGGACCACCTGTCAGCTACCGGTGGTCACCAGGGGCAACTCTGGGCTGGCCTACCCGTACCTAGGACAATCTGAGTGTGCCCTGAGAAAGAGATATGTGCAGCTCCTATCGGGATTTGTCAGCACATTCGAGCGGTGTTGCTGGTCTTGTTTTAACCTGTCGAATTGTCTTGAAGAACCGAGATACCGAGTCTGATCGGAACATCTTGGGAGGAGGTCTATTCCTTCGTTGACCATGAGAGCTTGTCATGGGCTAAGTTGGGACTCCCCTGCAGGGATTTGAACTTTCGAAAGCCGTGCCCGTGTTTATGGGCATATGGGAATTTGTTAATGTCTGGTTGTAGATAACTTGAACCTTAACTTAATTAAAATGAATCAACCAAGAGTGAACTCCGTGATGGCCTCTTGTCGGCAGAGTCCGGGAAGTGGACACGGTGTTGGAGTAATGTTTGCGCATGTGGTTCTCTAGTTTCTCGCTCGCGCTTTGCCTCCTCTTAGCCACCATATTTTCTAGTCGCTTGCTGCAGCTCCACATGTTTACCTTGCCTTACCTATAAGCTTAAATAGTCTTGATCGCAAGGGTGCGAGATTGCTGAGTCCCTGTGGCTCACAGATTACTATTACACCAGATGCAGGGCCTGATGATTCCGCTCCAGGAGACGCGTTTGAGCTCAAGTGGGAGTTCGACAAAGACTCTCAACATTACTATGTTTCCTTTCCTAATGATCAGTAGTGGTGCCCAGTTGGGGGTGATCGGGACCGTGTCGCATGTTGGGTTATCTTTTATTTTGGCGCCGTAGTCGGGCCATGAGTGTTTGGATGATGTAATGTTATTTATGTACTTGATTGACGTGGCGAGTGTAAGCCAACTATGTTATCTCCCCTTTATGATTTATATTACATGGGATGTTGTGAAGATTGCCTAACTTGCGACTTATGCCTTCAATGCGATTATGTCTCTAAGTCGTGCCTCGACACGTGGGAGCTATAGTCGCATCGAGGGTGTTACAAGTTGGTAATCAGAGCCTTCTCCGACCTTAGGAGCCCCATTGCTTGATCGTTTTTAGCAGTCGAGTTGTGTCCAGAAAAATGTTTTGAGTCATTTAGGAATTATATATCGGAGAGTTTAGGAATTATTTTTACTTCCCAGTCTCCTCATCGCTCTCGTAAGGCATCCTGACGTAGAATTTTGACTCTTCTCTTCTCAAATTTCACAAAAAAAAATTTAGGATCACGCGGGTATCTTGGAATCGTTCCGATGGTTTTATGATGAGAACATTGTCTTGGTGCCTCCTGTCAGGGGTTTTGTGGAAGTGTCCCGGTGAGTTGAGCTCTGAGGTGTTTTCATCATAATTCTATCGTTGCAGTTCTGGAATACCTGAGTTTAGTACGCCGACATCGAAAATCTCTTTTATGCAGTTCGTTGGTGAGATAACCTCGACGCCACCCAGTACTGGGGCGGGAGTTCGGGAGTATCGCCATAACTTGTATAACGGATGCTTTTCGAAGGTTGAGGTAGATGGTTTCCGAAGGTTTCTTGGTTATGTGTTGAAGGATGGATACAGCTGGATGTAGGATTTGCTAGTTTGGGTGAGATATTATGCTTCCCCTGTATCCCCAACACCTGATTGCATAACCGAAAAGGTTCGGGAGTTTCATAGGTGGGAATTCTAGTAGCTCTAGTTCTTCTTCCACAGATATTGGTTTGAGATTGGGATTTCTTACCGATTATTCGTTCTTGATCCGTACCTTGTTGATTTACTTCTCTACCTTAATTCTAAGTGGCTTCTCAATTTATGGATATGTGACCATTTCAAGAGGAATGCATTCGTTCATTTTGTTCGGATGTGAAGACTATATGTTGCAATTTTCATTCCATTGGATTCAACTTCAATATTTGTCTATCAATGTGCTAATGGATGTCAACCTCTTCAGGATGGCTCCTCCAACGCGCACGACTCCGAATCCTGATCCGCCACCACCTCCACCTCCTCTGGAGGCATGGCAAGCTGTGATGGCCGCAACCAATGCAAACACACAGTTGATCATGCAAATTCTCCAAGAGCGCAATCAAGGCAACCAAGGGAATCAAGGCAACAATCAGAATCACTTTGCTACACTCAACCAGTTCCTTGCTAATGGGCCAAAGACTTTCAGCAATTATGTTGAGGCAACCGATGCTGATGATTGGCTTGTGGATCTGTGCAAGCATTTTGAGTGCAGTAACATCAGGCCTGAGGACTTTGTCAAGTTCGCTTCCTTCCAACTAAAAGATCAAGCTGCAGAATGGTTCTAGCAGTACAAGGATTCCAGAGGTGGACGTGTTTATCACTTGGGATGATTTCCGTCGAGATTTTCGAGCTCATCATATTCCCTAGAGCGTGGTTGAAAGAAAGCGTGAGGAATTCCGCAATCTGAAGCAAGGCTCTTTGTCTGTCTATGACTACAACAAGTTGTTTCAGAAGCTCACCCGCTTTGCTAAGCAGGACGTACCTGATGAGAAGAGCATGATATACCAGTTTAGGGGTGGTCTTAGAGAAGAAATTCAGCTAGCTCTTGTTCTCTTTGAGCCCTTGAGATACGATGAGTTCTACAACATGGCATTGAAGCAAGAGGCTGCTCAGTTGAGGTGTGATGCTTCCAAGAAGCGAGTCAGAGATGTTACTCCTTCTTCCTCTACTCAAGTGGCCAAGCAGCAGAAGTATTGGCTTCCTCCTCCTCCGTTCCGTCAGCCATATCAGCAGAAGAGCAAAGGTGGCAGTGGTTCTTCCCACCCACCCAACCATGGCTTTCAGAACAAGACTTCGTCTCAAGCTCCAAGATCGAGTGCTCCGTATCACCGTCCGCTTTCAGAGGTCACGTGCAACAAGTTCCAATAGAAGGGTCACTATGCCAACAAGTGTTTCAACAAGAGGCGTCTTCCTCCTCCTCCTCCTGTCAGATTGGCAAGTACAGTTGTGGTCAAGCATAACCCCAAGCATGCCAAGGTCAACTTGATGAATGCAGCTCAGGCAGAGGACTCATCAGATGTCATCATGGGTAACCTTCCTGTTAATGATATTCCTGCAAAAGTTCTTTTGACACGGGTGCATCGCATTGTTTCATCTCGAGACCGTTTACATCTAGGCATGAATTGGTTTCGCAAGTTTTGCCTAGTCCTTTAGCAGTTGTCTCTCCCGGTAAGCGCATGCATGCTAACTCCATCGTTCCTGATGTTACTATCACATTGGGTGACTACAAGTTTCTGGCTTCTGCAACGGTTCTTGGTGACTCAGATATTGATCTTATTCTCGGAATGGATTGGCTTTCTAAGCACATGGCACATCCTGATTGTGCTGCAAGGCAGATTCAATTGACTCATTCGTCTGAGGATGTAATTGTCTTTGCCGCTCGTGATGATACCATCCGTCTGTTTTCTCTTAATGAGAAGGGTGAACTGGATGCTATCTCGCAAATTCCAGTCGTTTGCGAATATCAAGACGTCTTTCCAGAAGAGCTTCCAGGAATGCCTCCGCACCGGCCAGTTGAATTCGTTATCGATCTTGAGCCTGGCATGGAACCTGTGTGCAAGCGTCCTTACAAGCTCAGACCTGAAGAGTTGAAGGAGCTGAAGAAGCAATTCGATATTCAAGAGAAAATGGGTCTCATCCGGCCTAGTTCTTCTCCGTGGGGTTGTGGTGTTCTTTTTGTGAAGAAGAAGGATGGAACGGACCGACTTTGTGTTGATTACCGTCCATTGAACAAGAAGACCATCAAGAACAAATACCCACTTCCCAACATCAACGAGCTGTTCGAACAACTCAAAGGTTCCGAAGTATTCTCCAAGCTTGATCTTCGTATGGGTTATCATCAGATTCGAATCCGTGAGCAAGATATTCCCAAGACGGCTTTCAGGACAAGCTATGGTTCATACGAATACACTGTCATGTCTTTTGGCCTCGTCAACGCTCCTCCGATGTTCTCTCGCATGATGAACTTCATCTTCAACGCCTACACCAATGACTTCGTTTTGGTCTATCTCGACGACATTCTGGTTTTCTCCAAGAACAAGGAAGATCATGCCAAGCACTTGCGTTTGGTTCTCGATAAGCTCAGGGAACACAAGTTCTACGCCAAGTTCTCCAAGTGTGAATTTTGGCTCGATGAGGTTCTTTATCTTGGTCATATCATCTCTGCCAAGGGCATTGCCGTGAATCCTGAGAAGGTGTCTGCAATTGTGAATTGGGAACCTCCTCAGAACGTGAAGCAACTCCGTAGCTTCCTCGGTCTCGCAAGCTACTGCCGAAGATCCGTTGAAAACTTTTCTAAGATCGCGAAGCCTCTCTCTAATCTTCTCCAGAAGCACGTCAAGTATGTTTGGTCTCCAGAGTGTGACATTGCTTTCAACACTTTGAAAGAGAAATTGATCACTGCTCCAGTTCTGACTCCGCCTGATGAATCCAAGCCGTACGAGGTCTTTTGTGATGCCTCTCTCCAAGGTCTTGGCGTAGTATTGATGCAAGAGAATAAAGTTGTTGCTTATACCTCTCGCCAGTTGAAGCCTAATGAGAAGAACTACCCCACGCAAGATCTCGAGTTGGCGGCAGTTGTGCATGCTCTTTTGACTTGGAGACATCTTCTATTGGGAAGAAAAGTGGACATTTTCACTGATCACAAGAGTCTCAAGTACATCTTCACTCAGCCTAATCTCAACCTCAGGCAAACTCGATGGGTCGAAATGATTAAAGAGTATAATCCGAGTATTGAGTATACTCCAGGCAAGGCCAATGTGATTGCTGACGCATTGAGCAGGAAAGCTTATTGCAACAGTCTGATTCTCAAGCCTTATCAACCCAAGCTTTGTGAAGCTTTCCGCAAACTTAATCTGCAAGTTGTTCCTCAAGGTTTCCTCGCCAACCTTCAAGTCTCTCCTACCTTGGAAGACCAGATTCGCCAAGCCCAGCTTCTTGATGCTATGGTGAAAAAGGTGAAGATTGGGATTGCCAAGAGTCAACCCAAGTACAAGTGCTACCGCCTTGATGACAAGGATACTCTCTTCTTTGAGGATCGTATTGTTGTACCCAAAGGTGACCTCTGTAAAGTGACCATGAACGAGGCTCAAAATTCTCTCCTCTCCATCCACCCTGGGAGCACGAAGATGTATCAGGACCTTAAGCAAGTTTATTGGTGGACTCAAATGAAGCGCGAGATTGCTCAATTCGTGAATGAATGTGATGTCTGCAGAAGAGTGAAGGCAGAACACCAAAGGCCAGCAGGTCTCCTCCAACCTCTTGCCATTCCAAAATGGAAGTTTGACCACATTGAAATGGACTTCGTGATTGGGTTTCCAAAGTCCAAGCGTGGCAATGATGCTATATTTGTTGTCATCGATAAACTCACCAAAGTGGCTCACTTTCTGCCTATCAAAGAGTCGATCACTGCAGCTCAATTGGCAGAACTCTATACCTCTCTTATTGTCTCTCTGCACGGTATTCCTCAAGTGATCTCTTCAGACCGTGGCAGCATCTTTACCTCGAAGTTTTGGGATTCTTTTCAGAAGGCCATGGGCACCAACATCCGCTTCAGCACAGCTTTCCATCCTCAAACTAGCGGTCAAGTCGAGCGTGTCAACCAGATTCTTGAAGATATGCTCAGGGCTTGTGTGATCTCCTTCGGCATGAAGTGGGAGGATTGTCTTCCTTATGCTGAATTCTCCTACAACAACAGTTTTCAAGCAAGTTTGGGCAAAGCCCCATTTGAAATTCTGTATGGCAGGAAGTGCCGTACCCCTCTCAACCGGTCTGAAACCGGTGAACGCCAGCTTTTGGGTAATGACTTAATCACAGAGGCAGAGGAAATGTGCAAAGTCATTCGAGATAACCTCAAAGCAGCCCAATCCCGTCAGAAGAGCTACTATGATAGTAAGCACCGTGATTTGGCTTTCGAGATCGGAGATCATGTTTACCTCCGCATATCTCCTATGAAAGGTACTCGTCGCTTCGGTATCAAAGGGAAGCTTGCCCCAGATACGTGGGACCTTTCAAGATTGTCAGCAAGAGAGGCGACCTCGCCTATCAACTCGAGCTTCCTTCAAACTTTGCAAATGTTCATGACGTGTTCCATATCTCTCAGCTCCGAAAGTGCTTCAAGACTCCTGACCGCACCGTCAACTTCGAGGACATTGAGCTCCAAGAAGATCTCTCTTATCATGAGCACCCAGTTGCTATTCTTGAAGAGACTGAATGCAAGACTCGCAACAAGTCAATCAAATTTCTCAAAGTCAAGTGGTCACACCATTCCGACCGTGAAGCTACCTGGGAATGCGAGGATCACCTCCGTTCTGAATACCCGGCGTTCTTTCAGTCCTAGATCTCGGGACGAGATCCTTTTCGTAGTGGTGGAGTGTTGTAACACCCCGGATGTAACTTTCCCAATTTGTACTCCAACTCTTGCCATTTCCGGCGTTAAGTTAATTTATTTTCTCGGGTTCAGGTTTTTGTCTCTGTGTGTTTTTATCGTTGTCATGCATCTCATATCATGGCATCATGTGCATTGCATTTTCATACGTGTTTGTCTCATGCATTCGAGCTTTTTCCCCGTTGTCCGTTTTGCATTCCGGCGCTTCGTTCTCCTCCGGTGGTCATTTCTACCTTTCTTTCGTGTGTGGGGATTAAACATTTCCGGATTGGACCGAGACTTGCCAAGCGGCCTTGGTTTAATACCGGTAGACCGCCTGTCAAGTTTCGTATCATTTGGACTCCGTTTGATACTCCAATGGTTAACCGAGGGACCGAGAAGGCCTCGTGTGTGTTGCAGCCCAACACCCCTCCAATTTGGCCCAAAACCCACCTAAGCCTTCTCCATCATCTAGAGCGTTCGATCACGATCGCGTGGCCGAAAACCACACCTCATTTGGACTCTCCTAGCTCCCTCTACCTCTATTTAAAGTCCCCTCCCGAAATTTTTCGGATATCTCCACCCCTAACCCTAAAATATCTCCTCCGCCGCTGTCAGACACGTCCGCGCGGTGCCACGTGGCACCCCGGCGCCCGCCGCCGCCGCGGCTGGCCCTCCTCCACCGCCTCCTCGCCGCGCCTCCACCGCGCCCCCCCGCCGCGAGCTCCGCCGCGCGCCTCCGAACCGCCCGCCGTCGCTCCTCCGCCGCTCCGCCGCCTCCCCGCCGGCGCGCCCCGCCGCCGCACCGGGCCGCCGCAGCCGCCGCCGCACTCCGCCGCCCCGGTCGCGCCTCGCCGCCCAGCCGCCACCGCCATCATCACCGCCCGGCCGTCTCCCCCTCCTCCGACGTCATCCCCGCCGCCGGTGAACAGTGCCCCGGCCATCCTCGAAGTCCGCGCCCAGCCAGATCTGAGATCTGTTTTTTTTCGGGTTGACTTTTCTCAGAAACCCTAATCCATAGCTTCGATTCATCATGCTATAACTTTGCATCCGTAGCTTCGATTCATGCATATAGCATATCAAAATGTTCATCTCAGAGAGTACATCATTTCATTCCATTGCATCATTTTCATTTGAGTTCATCTTGATGCCCGAAATGCTGTTAGAAGAGGGCTACTTGAGTTAATTGTCAGATCTGCTACTCCATTTAGCTTTTTGTCATTTTTGCCATGATTATTGTGTGCATGATATGCCCATGAGTTCTACATATGTTTTGTTAAGGGTTTTGCCATCTTTCTAGACGTGTAACCCATGTATTTTTTTGATGAGTGTGATGACTAGCACAAGCTCACAAAGTGGTGCACTTAGTAATTCTGATTTCAGGGACTTAGCATTTCCAGTAAGTCCTTGATCTGTTTATCTCATGATGCCATATGTTAATGTTGTTTCCTACTGATCCGTGCCTCTTTTGAGGATGATCAGTAAGGATGTTTTATTAATCTTGTAGTGATCTATCCATCCATGTCTTTGTTTGCAATTATGGAGCACCCTAGTTTGAGTCAATCGAGCTCTACTTTTGCTACTTTGTGAATCTGGGCAGATTGTCAACTTGTTTGCAATTTTGCCGATGATGTTTTAGTTGATCCGTGCATGCTATGCTATTGTTCTTGCCATGTATAGCATGCATTTTGCGTATTCTTGATGGATGTATGCTTAGCTTATCATGACTTGCTCCGTAGTGAGTGCATCGAGCTCGTAAACATGCCTACTTGAGATATGTTTCAGCATGTTCCAGCTTTCACTAAGTCTGTGACCTGTTTATGTTTTTGCCATGTTCACATGCTTGCAATTGTATTTTCTGATCCCTTTTGGCTCAAGGTCACTAAGGGACTTTTGTTAAGATCTTTGAGTAGCTCCATGCCATACTTTACTTTTCCATGTTCAGGTCTTGTAGCATGTAGTTTTGTTGCTCCGAAGAGTGCTACCTGATCTGAAATTCCAGACAAGTGTTAATTTCACTAAGTCTGAGATCTGTTTGCCATATGCATTTTTGCCATGCTTGTTTGAACCTGTTAATGGATGATTTGGCCGTAGCTCAGTGCTAGACTTTTGTTAAGAATCTTGAATGCATCCCTTCCATGTATTTTGTTGTCATGTTTGGGTGCTGTAGCATGTTCATCTCATGGAATTTAGATGGCTACTTGTTGTAAATCACAGACCGGTGCCATATTTGAATCGCTTGCCATTTCCAAACCGTAACTCCGATTCCGGCGTTCTTTATATCGTTTTCAAGCGATTTCATCTCATCTTTCCAGTGTTGAGGCCAGGTTCTTGCATTTCTTGTCATATCTTGCATATGCATCCCGCATCGCATCCCGCATAGAATATCATCTTTGCATCATGTTGTTTGATCTTTGCACGTGGTTAATTGTGTCCTTGTTGCTTGTTTGTCTTGTTTGGGTAGAGCCGGGAGATGAGTTTGCTAACGAGGAGCCCGTTGAGTTTGCTTTCGAGGATCCAGTCAACTCTGACAATTGTGCAGGCAAGATGATCATACCCTCGAAATCACTACTATCTTTGCTATGCTAGTTTGCTCGCTCTTTTGCTATGCCAATGCTACGATGCCTACCACTTGCTTTCAAGCCTCCCAAATTGCCATGTCAAACCTATAACCCACCATGTCCTAGCAAACCGTTGATTGGCTATGTTACCGCTTTGGTCAGCCCTCTTATAGCGTTGTTAGTTGCAGGTGAAGATTTGGAGACCGTTCCTTGTTGGAACATTTATTTATTTGTTGGGATATCATTATATTGCCATGTCATCTTAATGCATCTATATACTTGGTAAAGCTTGGTAAAGGGTGGAAGGCTCGGCCTCTCGCCTAGTGTTTTGTTCCACTCTTGCCGCCCTAGTTTTCCGTCATATCGGTGTTATGTTCCCGGATTTTTGCGTTCCTTACGCGGTTGGGTTATAATGGGAACCCCTTGATATTTCGCCTTGAGTAAAGCTTTTCCAGCAATGCCCAACATTGGTTTTACCATTTGCCACCTAGCCTCTTTTCCCTTGAGTTTCCGGAGCCCAAGGGTCATCTTATTTTAAACCCCCCCGGGCCAGTGCTTCTCTGAGTGTTGGTCCACCTGTCAGCTGCCGGTGGCCACCAGGGGCAACTCTGGGCTGGCCTACCCATACCTAGGACAATCTGAGTGTGCCCTGAGAAAGAGATATGTGCAGCTCCTATCGGGATTTGTCGGCACATTCGGGTGGTGTTGCTGGTCTTGTTTTAACCTGTCGAAGTGTCTTGAAGAACCGAGATACGGAGTCTGATCGGAACGTCTTGGGAGGAGGTCTATTCCTTCGTTGACCATGAGAGCTTGTCATGGGCTAAGTTGGGACTCCCCTACAGGGATTTGAACTTTCGAAAGTCGTGCCCGCGTTTATGGGCATATGGGAATTTGTTAATGTCCAGTTGTAGATAACTTGAACCTTAACTTAATTAAAATGAATCAACTGAGTGTGTTACCGTGATGGCCTCTTCTGGCGGAGTCCGGGAAGTGGACACGGTGTTGGAGTAATGTTTGCACAGGTGGTTCTCTAGTTTCTCGCTCGCGCTTTGCCTCCTCTTCTCTCTCTCTTTTGCGAATAAGTTAGCCACCATATTTGCTAGTCGCTTGCTGCAGCTCCACATGTTTACCTTGCCTTACCTATAAGCTTAAATAGTCTTGATCGCGAGGGTGCGAGATTGCTGAGTCCCTGTGGCTCACAGATTACTATTACACCAGATGCAGGGCCTGATGATTCCGGTCCAGGAGACGCGTTTGAGCTCAAGTGGGAGTTCGACAAAGACTGTCAACGTTACTATGTTTCCTTTCCTGATGATCAGTAGTGGTGCCCAGTTGGGGGTGATCGGGACCGTGTCGCATGTTGGGTTATCTTTTATTTTGGCGCCGTAGTCGGGCCATGAGTGTTTGGATGATGTAATGTTATTTATGTACTTGATTGACGTGGCGAGTGTAAGCCAACTATGTTATCTCCCCTTTATGATTTATATTACATGGGATGTTGTGAAGATTGCCTAACTTACGACTTATGCCTTCAATGCGATTATGTCTCTAAGTCGTGCCTCGACACGTGGGAGCTATAGTCGCATCGAGGGTGTTACATGATGACTCGGAGCATATGCAACCATGCTGGGGTAATGTACATTTCAGACCTCATGAATTGCATGCAAATCCCCCGCAGAAGAATAAATAAGTAAATAAATGAATTACTACATGAAACCGGATTGTTTTTGTAGAAACCAGAGCACGTTCATTAAATTTTGGACATAACACGTTTATAAAAAATGACCGGACCTAAACCAGTCTAAGGGCCTCTTTGATTCGCAGGATACTAAAAACACAGGAAATGGGAAAGTATGATAGCGATGAACCGAGACGAGGAGAACTCTAACTCAGTTAGTGGTTAGAGTTAGATTCTAACCCTGAAGTAACTCTAACCAAAGAGGTGTTTGGATGGCAGGGTTAGATTGACAATAAATGCTCTTTCTCAATTATTTGACTTCTTTGGACCCTCTCTCCTGCCGAATTTGGTGTGGCCGGCTCTTGTGTGGCATCCTCCCGCTCACAATTGACATAAACGAACCATCTTTACAAATCAAGCATGCAAAACATGATAAATTCTATTTTGTCCGTACAAATGAGATATCCCAGTTAAACATACAAGTCGTCAATCAAGCTTCACAAAAAAATTACACTCCATGAAACAAAGCATGAGCTAACTAATCACAGAAGTCATTCACGATAGGGAGGGAGCCCGGAGCCCCACACCCGCACAGGGAGGAGCTCATCATCGTCGCTCTGGAGGAAGGCTCTATAGAGCCCAAGCTGAAAGTGCAACTATCCCTAGGTGGTTTTGGTAATTCATAACAACATATAGCTCATTGAGCTAATGCTATTCCAAGATGACTATTTCAGGAAAGCTCAATGATTGGCATGGCATGGATGTGAAAGTGGAACCCTCAAAATGCTAAGAACAAAGGATTGGCTCAAGCTCAAAAGCTCAAGACTCTTCATTTTATATTTTAGTGATCCAAGATCACATTGAGTCTTTAGGAAAAGCCAATACTATTAAGGAGGGATGAGGTGTTGCTTAATGAGCCTCTTGCTTCATGTGCTTAGTGATATGCTCCAAAACCCTCAACTACTTTCCCATATCCACATATGACCTAAACCCTAAGCCAAACTCAGTCCTACCGATTCTTTCTATCCGGCGCCACCGAGTTTCACTTGTCATAAGCCACTGCCAAACCCTAGCAATTCGGTTCTACCGATAGGGATCTCGGTGTCACCGAGATGGGATTGCAAACTCTCTGTTTCCCTTTCGTAACTTTTGGTCTCACCGAAAGAGCGAATCGGTCCCACCGAGATTGCAATGTAAACTCTTTGTTTCCCTTTTGTAACTTTTTGGTCTCACCGAAAAGAGCAAATCGGTCCCACCGAGTTTTGCCTGACCAACTCTCTGGTTAGCTTATTACCAAAACTCGGTCTCACCGAGTTTGTGTATCGTCTCACCGAGATTAGTTATGCCCAAACCCTAACCATATCGGTCCTACCGAGTTGCATGTCAGTCCCACCGAAAATCTCTAACGGTCACTAGTTTACCTTTTCGGTCCGACCGAGTTTGTTGATTCCGGTCCCACCGAGATTGGAAAACTGTGTGTAACGGTTGGAATTTTGTGTGGAGGCTTATATTACCCCTCCACCTCCTCTTCATTTGGAGAGAGCCATCAGAACTCTTCATTCGTGGAGAGAGCCATCAGAACACATACACAATTCCAACTCATATGTTCTGAGAGAGAACCACCTACTCATGTGTTGAGACCAAGATATTCCATTCCTACCATATGAATCTTGATCTCTAGCCTTCCCCAAGTTGCTTTCCACTCAAATCTTCTTTCCACAAAATCCAAATCCTATGAGAGAGAGTTGAGTGTTGGGGAGACTATCATTTGAAGCACAAGAGCAAGGAGTTCATCATCAACACACCATTTGTTACTTCTTGGAGAGTGGTGTCTCCTAGATTGGCTAGGTGTCACTTGGGAGCCTCCGACAAGATTGTGGAGTTGAACCAAGGAGTTTGTAAGGGCAAGGAGATCGCCTACTTCGTGAAGATCTACCGCTAGTGAGGCAAGTCCTTCGTGGGCGATGGCCATGGTGGGATAGACAAGGTTGCTTCTTCGTGGACCCTTCGTGGGTGGTTGCTTCTTCGTGGACCCTTCGTGGGTGGTTGCTTCTTCGTGGACCCTTCATGGGTGGTTGCTTCTTCGTGGACTCGTGCAACCATTACCCCTCGTGGGTGGAGCCCTCCGTGGACTCGCGCAATCGTTACCCTTCGTGGGTTGAAGTCTCCATCAACGTGGATGTAGGATAGCACCACCTATCCGAACCACGGGAAAAACATCCGTGTCTCCAATTGCGTTTGAATTCTCCAAACCCTTCCCTTTACATTCTTGCAAGTTGCATGCTTTACTTTCCGCTGCCAATATACTCTTTGCATGCTTGCTTGAATTGTGTGATGACTGCTTGACTTGTCCTACAATAGCTAAAATCTGCCAAGAACTAAAATTGGGAAAAGGTTAAATTTTTATTTGGTCAAGTAGTCTAATCACCCCCCCCCCCTCTAGACATACTTTCGATCCTACAAGTGGTATCAGAGCTTTGGTCTCCATTTGCTTTGATCTCCATAGCTTTTGGTGGTCATAGCCTTGGTTTCACAACCTAGGAGAGTATGGCGTCTAGCGAGGGAAATTATCACCGTAGAGGTCCTTACTTTGATGGTACTAATTTTGCTAGTTGGAAGCATAAAATGAAAATGCATATTCTTGGACATAACCCCGCCGTTTGGGCTATTGTGTGTGTTGGTTTGCAAGGTGACTTCTTTGATGGGAAAGAACCAAACCGTGAAGCTACCGCGGATGAGTTGAAGATGTTGCAATACAATGCTCAAGCTTGTGATATTCTCTTCAACGGATTGTGCCCCGAAGAATTCAACAAAATCAGCCGTCTTGAGAATGCAAAGGAAATTTGGGACACTTTGATTGATATGCACGAAGGTACCGACTCCGTCAAGGAATCCAAGTTGGATGTGCTTCAAAGTCAACTTGACAAGTTCAAAATGAAGGATGGTGAAGGTGTCGCTGAAATGTACTCTAGGCTTGCTCTCATCAAAATGAGATTGCCGGCTTAGGAAGTGAAGAGATGACCGATAGATTCATCATCAAGAAGATTCTAAGAGCCTTGGATGGAAAATATGATACCGTGTGCACATTGATCCAAATGATGCCCAATTACAAAGATCTCAAGCCAACGGAGGTGATTGGAAGAATTGTTGCTCATGAGATGTCACTTAAGGATAAAGAGGAACTTCACAACAAATCAAGTGGTGCCTACAAAGCCTCATGTGAAGCCCCTACATCATCAAGTGAGAAACGAAACTTCAATGAAGAATTGAGCTTAATGGTGAAGAACTTCAACAAGTTCTACAAGAGTAGAAGCAAAGATAGAAGCTTCAAGTCAAGGTCCTACAATGACAAAAGATCTTCTAGTCGAGAGCGAAACTGCTACAGTTGTGGAAGACCCGGACACTATTCCAATGAGTGTACGGCTCCCTACAAGAGAAGAGAAGATTCTCCAAAAAGAAGAAGCAAAGAATCACCACCAAGAGAGAGAAGGAGTAGAGATGATCGTTATGAACGAAGATACTCACGGAGAATCAAGGATCCGGAAAGGAAGGAAAAATCATCAAGGAGCTACACAAAACGAAGACATCAAGCTCATGTTGGTGAATGGGTATCCGGCTCCGACTCCGACAGCCACTCCGAGAGAAGTTATCACTCCGACTCCGAAGATACTCAAGATGAAGGTGTTGTCGGTCTAGCACTTGTGTCAACCAACTCCCATGACATATTTGACTCACCAAATGAAGGAATTGGAAGATGCTTCATGGCCAAAGGTCCTAAGGTAACACACCCCAAGTATGTTGATTTCAATAGTGATGAAGATGACTTGTTAGGTGATGATTTGCTTGTTGACAACTCTAGTGATGAATACTATGATGAAACGTCAATTAATCATGCTAGTCAAGATAAAACGAATGACAATGATAAGGAGAAGATTGAGGCTCCAACTAAAGAACTAAACACTCTTAAGTTAGCTCATGAAACTATCTTCGAAGATCATCGAGAACTTTTAAGAGCTCATGAGAAATTACGCTTTGAAAAGCTCAATCTTGAGCAAGAGCATGAGTTCTTAAAAGCAATCAATGATGATCTCCGCAAGAAAAGTTCTTCTTACATTGCCAAGTGTTTACTCTTATCCACTTACATGCCTCAAGTCATTTCTAGTAACAAGAACAAGAAAGATTCTTCCTCTAGCAGTAACAATGATCGTGCTAAATCCAATATTGTTGCTTCTAGTAGTTCTCTTGATTTCACTAATGATTCTCTTAGCCAAGTTACACTTGAGCAAGAAAATAGCTTATTGAAGGGAATTATAGAGAAAGGAGTGTACAAAAGCCTTGCCGGGAGTAAGCAATTCGAGGAAATTGTGCGCAAGCAAGGAATGCACCGGAAGAATCAAGGTGTTGGTTTTGAACGAAAATTCAATGCCAATGGAGTTGAGTGGGAAGAAGATCAATACCCCAAGACAAAGTTTGTTCCTCAACAAGAGAAGTATGATACTTCTTTCAAGGGGACACAAGCTCAAGATGATCTTCCACCACAAGACTACAAGCAAAAAGGCAAGGACAAGCTTCAAGAGGAAATTGATGCATTTGAAGAAGCTCCTAAGACCTTAGTCAAGTGGATTCCCAAGACTACTTCAAGTTCCACTTCATCAAGTACGACTACAACTCCAAGGATTCCCATCAAGATGGTGTGGATCCAAAAGAAGAAGAACTAGAGAGTTCTTGAGGGTGACTCCGCCAACATACTTCACTCTTATCATTTTGGCAAGAACAAGTGCAATCAACTTCCACATCTTGCACTAGTTCAAGGAGTCACAAACCCTCTTGTTGGTAAGACAAGGGACAAGGTAACCTAAAAGTTTTCATGGACATCATCTTGTGTGTGCATCACTCTATGTCTATGGATATCCTTGTTTGTTCCTTGTGGGACTAACCCATGTAGGTATTGAAAGTGCAATTCACTCAAATGGATAGCTCCAAGTGATCTACATCAACATTGAGCATCCACATCTTCAACATCTACATGAAGTCATCATCGACAAAACCCGAGGTTAGTTCATCCCTCTAAGGGGGGATATCACATCTAGGGGGAGCTTTACTCTAAGACTTGAGCTAAAGCAACTCTAAAGATGTGAACACAACAATGCTTTATGTAAAAGTGGTAACCCCACTTGAGCTTAAACGATGAGTATGACATATGATCAAGTGTTCTCACTTGACTCCTAAGTCAATATACTCATATATAGATGACCTTGTCATCGCAAATTGCTTGATAGATGCTAGAATTGGTTGTGCATGCCTTGTCACATATTTCATTTGCCATCTTATTGTGTGAGCATGCTGGTTGCATATTTTACTCATTTGAGGACATCCACTTGTTGTTTTGATTGTTTGGTTTTATTTCCTTTTGCCAAGTGGATGGACAAGAATGCCTAAGAACCTCCTCTAGCTATCTATGCTTTTCTTGTCTCAAACTCTACTCATGCTGCATCACAAAATTTGATCAAGTCAAATTCGAACCACTCTGTGTGAGGAGCGCTCGGAGTCCCTGATTCGTCATACACTTAAACTTCCAAAACCTCTTTATGATTCTCGGTCTGACCGATACCCTACTTTCGGTCCTACCGAGATCATTAAGTTGATCTAGGTTTTCAATCTCGGTGCAACCGATTTGAACCATTCGGTCACACCGAGTTGCAACAACTGTATACTGTTTTGCATCTCGGTGCCACCGAGTTGTTCCACTCGGTCACACCGACAGGGTCGGGCTATATATAGTCACGGGAAAAAATTTGGAAATTTCTCCGAACCCCTTCGCCCGCGCGATAGCCTGCTCTGCCAACTTGGTCTCTGGATCGTCTCCTCGCTGCCAGCCGCCACCAGTCGCTGGTCTCCGTCGCTGTCAACAGAAATTCAACCCCGCCATTGCCGCCGTAGCGAGTCTCCGCCGAACTAGGGTATGGACTCGATCTTTGTGCTATTCCCCAATCCGATTCTTAGCACATTGTGATCATCATGACTCTTGCCACATTTGTTAAACTTCTATCCAGTCAATGAACTCGTAGATTAGGTTTAATTTGAAAATTTTAGTGTTAGGCTTCCGCCGAAACCATCTCGGACCCACCGAGTTGAAAAACTCGGTCCCACCGATTTGGCTTATGCCATTGCACAAGTGAGACTCGGTGTGACCGAGAATTACTTATCGGTGTGGCTGATTTTGGAACTCTATGAAACCCTAGCAGTCTCGGTGCCACCGAACTGTGACTCGGTCTGACCGAGTTCACTAGTTTAGGTGCCAAAACTGCTTCGGTATCACCGAGTTTAGAAATCGGTAGATCCGAGATGCTTTCAGTGGGAAACTAAAACTAAGTTTTTGAATTATTCTTTTGCAAAAATCTCTGCATTTTGTGATGCTTATCCACTCTATCTCATCTATAACCTATTCACAGGGTCAGCAGTTAGAGTTTGCATCATGTCAGACCAAAGTGATAGCCAGAACTTGTTAGAGCAGCAAGTGCAGATGAGTGAGGGCACTAGTCCCTCAAGTTCCTTAGATGATAGCAGCAGGAGCACCCCTAGCAATCTGCCTAAAGCTGCCACAAGACAGAGAAAGAAGAGAACCTCAGACTCGGAAGATGAGGATTATGTGGCAGAAGAGGAAGCAACTTCCAAGAGAGTTGAGCCAGCATAGGGCATAAAACCAGGGATGAAGATCAAAAGGCCAGCAGGCAGGCAGCCTATGTCAAAGGCCAGAGCTTCAACTGAGAAGCCCACTCCCATTGAGCCAGTTGCTGCTGAAGGCAAGAAGAGGAAAGAAAGGGTGAAGAAAACTGTAGCCAGAGTGCTTGGCAAGGCTTCCATCATGGAAGATGAGGAGGAAGAAGAAGAGGTAGCTGCACCAGCACCTAAGGCACCCAAGCTGATGGGTGATGCCATAAGAACAGGGGCAGCTGCTTCCAAGGCCAAGCCAGCTCCAAAGCCAAAACCAAAGAGGAATACAAGAAGCATCCCAGCTGCTGAGAAGAACAAGGCCCCAGTGCCTGACACTGCAGAAGAAGAGGAAGAGCAAGTTCTGAGAAAACTCAAGCCCAAGATCCCAGACCACAATGATGCTCATCCTGTGGCTGAGGACATGAAGCTCAGGAGAGATTCAGGGATGAGGAAGTGGAGAGAAGCAGATCCATATGCTTCAAGAAGAAGGACTGCTGTTGACTACAGGTTCCACACTAAGGAACAGCAGGACTTCTATGAGACAGTCTTATTAGACAAGAAGCCAATTGTATGTGATATGAGATGGGTTGATTGGCAATACATCAAGGAGAATTAAGAGCACTATCCTGGAGTGCAAGACAGCTTCATAGCTTGCGGAGTAGTAGACTTTGTTGGGCAGAAGCTCACAAAGTGGAATGAAGAGCTTATCATGCAGTTCTACTCCACAGCACATTTTTATCCGGATGGTAGGATTGTATGGATGTCAGAAGGAACCAGATATCAGTCTACATTTGCTGAATGGGCTCAGCTGATTAATGCCCCAGAAGAGCAGGAAGATGACTTGGACATATATGCCAAGAAAAAGATGGATCATAACTCAATGTCAAACATGTACAAGGAGATCCCAAATGAAGCACTTGATGCGTTCAAGTTTGGCTCAGTACATTATCTGCTGTCAGGTATGCCTACGATCAACTTAATCCTTAGGCATACACTTTTGCCCAAGTCCGGAGATCACAGGATGATCAGAGGTCATGCCATTAACTTGCTACATATCTTTGATGTGCCTCAGAAATACAAGGTCATGAGCCTCATAGTAGAGACTATCAAGAGGACTGCAGCAGATCAGAAGAGGAGCTGTGGATATGCCCCTCAGATCCAGATGTTGATTAACTCAAGAATGGGCACAGACACATACTTGTTGGACAAGGAACATTTGCCTATCTATCCAGAGTTCGAGGACAACCAAGTTGTGATGACCAAAGATGAACCATCTTCAGCCCATGCACAAGCCAAGAAGGAGAAGGCAATAAAGGAGAAAGCTGCCAAGATGCCAACTCAAGAGAAGGCATCTGAGTACTTCTTGAAGAACAAGCAAGAGCAGCTTAGTTACCTGATTGCATCCACCCTGCGAATTGAGAAAGGACTGGCCACCCTAACTCGGAACCAGGCAAGCCTAGAGAGAATCGTAGAACAAAAGTTCTATGACTTGGATATCAAGGTGACAGAGATTCAGACTGCAGTGGAGCAGCTCCAAGATGACATGCAGGAGAGGAAAGGGAAGACAACCACTGATGCCTTTGCCAGAGTGCCAAGAGGTCCGAGGTCGTCTGCAGTGCCAGTTCCTGACACAAGAGCAACCGCCTCAGCACCAGCCACAGCTTCACTTCCACCTGCTCTAGCGTCTACTTCAGCCTCGACTCCAACAACGTCTACAGAAGGCTTCGTCCTTGGAGTACTCCGGACTCCACCACCACCTGAAGATCAAGCCTGAGTATCGACTTAGCACTATGCATTTTCTAGGAACTTTTTGGTAACTTGTTGCCAAAGGGGGAGAAAATGTATAGATCATAGGCTTCGAGAGAGAGTGTTGCTTTTATTCTCTCTTGTTTTATTTGGTGGTTTTTCGAACTTTGTTTGCTTTTGTGTGAGATACTATGTCATTGCTCGTGAGACATTGATGATCATGTGTTTGATCATAAGCTACACTTAATGTTTGCTTAATATTATCATCTTATTTGATCATTCACTATTCTTGGTGATGAGTGCATGTATTTCATTCTTATCATTTTAAGCGCTCCACCAAGATGTATGTGACATGGAAGAGTAACCCATGACTCTAACTCTTTGTGCATTTGCAGTCCAAAGCAAATTTTAAATATGCACAAATTTAGGGGGAGCTCATACTTGTCACATACTTCTCAAAGCGACGATATATTTCATGCTTATTATCATTTGTCGAAGCTTTGATCTATATGTTGTCATCAATTACCAAAAAGGGGGAGATTCAAAGTGCAACTATCCCTAGGTGGTTTTGGTAATTCATAACAACATATAGCTCATTGAGCTAATGCTATTCCAAGATGACTATTTCAAGAAAGCTCAATGATTGGCATGGCATGGATGTGAAAGTGGAACCCTCAAAATGCTAAGAACAAAGGATTGGCTCAAGCTCAAAAGCTCAAGACTCTTCATTTTATATTTTAGTGATCCAAGATCACATTGAGTCTTTAGGAAAAGCCAATACTATCAAGGAGGGATGAGGTGTTGCTTAATGAGCCTCTTGCTTCATGTGCTTAGTGATATGCTCCAAAACCCTCAACTACTTTCCCATATCCACATATGACCTAAACCCTAAGCCAAACTCGGTCCTACTGATTCTTTCTATCCGGCGCCACCGAGTTTCACTTGTCATAAGCCACTGCCAAACCCTAGCAATTCGGTTCTACCGATAAGGATCTCGGTGTCACCGAGATGGGATTGCAAACTCTATGTTTCCCTTTCGTAACTTTTCGGTCTCACCGAAAGAGCGAATCGGTCCCACCGAGATTGCAATGTAAACTCTTTGTTTCCCTTTTGTAACTTTTCGGTCTCACCGAAAGAGCAAATCGGTCCCACCGAGTTTGCCTGACCAACTCTCTGGTTAGGTTATTACCAAACTCGGTCTCACCGAGTTTGTGTAATCGGTCTCACCGAGATTACGTTATGCCCAAACACTAACCATATCGGTCCTACCGAGTCGCATGTCAGTCCCACCGAAAATCTCTAATGGTCACTAGGTTTACCTTTTCGGTCCGACCGAGTTTGTTGATTCGGTCCCACCGAGATTGGAAAACTGTGTGTAACGATTGGATTTTGTGTGGAGGCTATATATACCCCTCCACCTCCTCTTCATTCGTGGAGAGAGCCATCAGAACACATACACAATTCCAACTCATATGTTCTGAGAGAGAACCACCGACCGAGTTTGTTGATTCGGTCCCACCGAGATTGGAAAACTGTGTGTAACGGTTGGATTTTGTGTGGAGCCTATATATACCCCTCCACCTCCTCTTCATTCGTGGAGAGAGCCATCAGAACACATACACAATTCCAACTCATATGTTCTGAGAGAGAACCACCTACTCATGTGTTGAGACCAAGATATTCCATTCCTACCATATGAATCTTGATCTCTAGCCTTCCCCAAGTTGCTTTCCACTCAAATCTTCTTTCCACAAAATCCAAATCCTATGGGAGAGAGTTGAGTGTTGGGGAGACTATCATTTGAAGCACAAGAGCAAGGAGTTCATCATCAACACACCATTTGTTACTTCTTGGAGAGTGGTGTCTCCTAGATTGGCTAGGTGTCACTTGGGAGCCTCCGACAAGATTGTGGAGTTGAACCAAGGAGTTTGTAAGGGCAAGGAGATCGCCTACTTCATGAAGATCTACCGCTAGTGAGGCAAGTCCTTCGTGGGCGATGGCCATGGTGGGATATACAAGGTTGCTTCTTCGTGGACCCTTCGTGGGTGGAGCCCTCCGTGGACTCGCGCAACCATTACCCCTCGTGGGTGGATCCTCCGTGGACTCGCGTAACCGTTACCCTTCATGGGTTGAAGTCTCCATCAACGTGGATGTAGGATAGCACCACCCATCCGAACCACGGGAAAAACATCCGTGTCTCCAATTGCGTTTGAATTCTCCAAACCCTTCCCTTTACATTCTTGCAAGTTGCATGCTTTACTTTCCGCTGCCAATATACTCTTTGCATGCTTTCTTGAATTGTGTGATGATTGCTTGACTTGTCCTACAATAGCTAAAATCTGCCAGGAACTAAAATTGGGAAAAGGTTAAGTTTTTATTTGGTCAAGTAGTCTAATCACCCCCCCCCCTCTAGACATACTTTAGATCCTACACAAGCCCCGAGAACCCCTTCAATGCCGGCGCTTGCAAGTTGAGGTCGAGACCGACATGGGTAGCATGGTCGCTTCCCAACGACTGCGGACCGAATCTTTAGGCCAGTAGAAATAATGCAAGCCTGAAACTGAAATACCTAGATAGGTGAACGGAATCTTTGGGCCTCTAGAAATAATGCAAGCATGAAATTGAAATACATAGAAAGGTGAACTGAATCTTTGGGCCTCTCGAAAGATTTATTACCTCCTCAAGCAGCATCAAACAAGTCCATGCGTGCACCACAAATCTATACCAAGTTTAATCAGGATCTACTTTCCAAATCAGAATTAGCGCTAGAGCGAGTAAGATCCATGATATGACTATGACACAGAGAATGAATGAACAAACTCACCCCTCTCGTGACCTCCATGGTAGATGCGCCGCCGCCACGCACGACAGAGGGAGAAAAACGATCGGTAAAGGGGGAGCGGGGCAAGCTTCGGAGGCTGGAGGAGGGCGTCAGAGGCCGAATGGAGAGGGTTTCCGAAGGAGGGAGAGGGCGTGCTTGGGCAGGCGGCACGATGGGGAACAGAGAGGAGTCGTGCGAGGAGGGTCAGAGGGAGCGATCTGGTGCGAGCAGGGGAGATTTTTAGTTACCTTTTAGTGGGCCTGAGGAGAACTAACCCAATTAGAACCTCTCCACCGGGCTAGTTTTTTTAGCTGGGTTAGAGCAAACTAGCTCAAACTAACCCCTCCTATTTGGATACTTTGAGGCTATTTCAACCCAAACTAGCTCTAATGCAGGGATCCAAACAAAGAGGAGTAGTACTCTACGTGGTACAGACTGGACTGTAGCACATTGTTTTTTATGGCCATATGAAAGTGTGTTATATCGACTAGAGGGGGGTGAATAGGCGATTTTTATGAAAGTCTTCAAAACGTGGAAGTTTGAAGACAAACGATAGAAATAAACCTATTACCATGCAGCGGAAGGTAGACTACACTAGGCAAACCATAGTCAAGTATTCAATGAGTGAAAGCACAATGACTAATAGCAGCTGTAGTAAGGATCAGGTAGGAAGATATTATGAAGCCAAACAGAACACGCAGTCACTCAGTGAAGACAAAAGATAGTGCAATCATACAATGACTTCACAAGGACAACAGTAAGTAAAGGGAAGGGAAGGATGAAACCAGTGACTCGTGAAGACAATGATTTGTTGGACCAGTTCCAGTTGCTGTGACAATTGTACGTCTTGTTAGGGCGGCTAGGTATTTAAACCTGAGGACACACAATCCTGGATGCCCAGTCCTGAACACGCAGCTCAGGGCACCCAGTCCTCACCATATTCCCCTTGAGCTAAGGTCACACAGACTTCGCCCAATCACTCAGGTAGTCTTCAAGGTAGACTCCCAAACCTTCACAGACTTCGTTCACCGGCGATCCACAATGGCTCTTGGATGCTCAGAACGCGACGCCTAACCGGCTGGAGGATTCACAGTCCTCAAGTGTAATAAGTCTTTAGATCACACAGACAGGAAGACTTAAGTGATGCCTAACACTCTTTGGTTCTGGGTGGTTAGGGCTTTATCCTTGCAAGGAATTCTCTCTCAAAGGCTTCGAGGTGGGTTGCTCTCAAACGACAAAAGCCGTACTCTAACTCTGAGCAGCCAACCGTTTATGGTTGTAGGGGGCGGGCTATTTACAGCCACTAGGCAACCCGACCTGATTTGTCCGAAATGACCCTGGGTCACTAAGGAACTGACACGTGTTCCAACGGTCAAATTTCAAACACACACGGCAACTTTACTTGGGCTACAAGAAAAGATGACTTGTCCGACTCTGGACAAGATTTGCTCTCATAGTCTTCACTCGAAGACATAGGTTTTGGTTAAGCATCACTTCAGTCATTCTGACTGGTTCTCTTGGACCCCACTTAACAGTACGATGGTTCCTATGACTCAACAAAGAAGAAGAAGAAGAACTACGAAAGATCTAAGTCTTCGAGCTCCATATGCTTCATGCGACGTCTTCTCGTGTCATAGTCTTCAATGTGAATATCTTCACATACCACCTTTGACATCAATGTCTTCATACATTTTTAGGGGTCATCTCTCGTAGGAAAACCGAATCAATGAGGGACTTCTACATGTGTTATCCTGCAATTCTCACAAACACATTAGTCCCTCAACTAGGTTTGTCATCAATACTCCAAAACCAACTAGGGGTGGCACTAGATGCACTTACAATCTCCCCCTTTTTGGTGATTGATGACAAACTAGTTGAAGTTTTCAACGGGGAATATAATATGGAAAATTGTAAAAGGATAAGGAATTGTCTTCATAAGCTGCAAGGGCTCTCCCTGAAGATGTGCATATAAGTAATTTGCTTTTGGAATGCAAATGCACATGGCAGGTTGTACTCGTGGAGATCCTCTTCAACTTATGATGACAATTCCATTATGCATGTGAAGGTATGTGAAGATAATGACATGCATAATGGAAAATGGACGTCTGCAAAATGATCTAAGTGCGGAATTTATCGTCGCACATGCGGAATTTATCATCGCATCACAAAGTGGCAAATAAGTAGCAGACGACCATCGAGTTTAAGTGTTACAACTCAAAGAACCAAACGTATCAAAACGAGAGTTGTAAACACTAGGCAAAATATAAAGCAACCGCCCATATGGACCCGCTTGAAGACTATCAAACTCATATGCTTCTCCCCCTTTTGTCAGTAAGGACCAAAAAGGTTTGAAGACATAGAGCATCTACTCGTTCCCATGAAGAGTAGGTGAAGCAGCAGGGTCGTCGGTGGTGTTCGGCGGTGCAGAAGAACTTGGAGCAGTGTCGAAGCGTGCTGAAGGAGGTGGCGGTGAAGTAGCATCGTCTTCGTCCTCGATCACTCTGGCATTCACAGTTGCCGCAGAGGAAGAGAACTCAGAGTCTTCAAGAGATGGAGTTCGTTGCAGCACTGCCCTTCGAGGAGGTGTGGAGTCAAACTTGAAGCGTTCAGAGAAGCCATCCTCTTGAAGATCATCTTCAGAGCACATAAGCGTCAGCCCTTTCCATGTGCGTCGAGAGGTTTCATGTGCAACAAAGGCATTCTTGGTGGCAAGATTGCGAATGCGGTTGACATCCACCAAGAGGCTTTGCATTTGGCGCTTCAGCCAGTCATGATGCCTATCCTGTTTCTGATGAAGAGCCACCAGAAGCTCTCGGTCATTGAGAACACGAGTGCGCTTCTTGGGTCGTTGGGCAATTGTGCTTTCAGTGGCTTCAGTAAGGGCAGGATGTGGTGCACGTGTAGTCCAGCCAAAGGATAAACACGAGTGACTGCTTCAACTCCTTCAATGTTCTGAGAAAAACTTTGATGCTCCGCATTCTGAAGACTTAGAGGTTCCTTGGCAGGCTCAGGATAAATGGCTTCAACGGACATATCCACATCAGGCAGAAAGATCCGATGATTGCGAGCAGATGGCTGATATGAGATAGCGGAGTGGAGTTTAATCAGCCGCATTATCCATGGAGCGTAGAACTTCAAGCCAAAAAGATCAGAGCCTGATGCAGCAAGTTGGCGGATGAAGAAGTCTGTGCATTGAAGCATTTGCCATGAAGAATATAGAAGACCAAAGTCTTCATTGCACCTTCCAGCTTGGCATGTGGAGAATGTCCTTTGATGGGCCAGAGAGTTCGCCTTATGATGTGATAAATAGTCCTTGGCAGATACTCAAGGTCTTCAACAAGAACTCCTTAGGATATGCAGCATCTTGGGGCAATGGCTTCATCATACTGAGCATCTGACTCATGTTTGGTTCAGGCTTTTGAAAGATGCTCTCCATAGCTTCACTGTGAAGCTGACAGCCAGGTTCGTAGAGATCGCCAGGAGTGGGCAGACCAGTGAGCTCAATGATATCAAAGGCTTTGGCTTCGTGATGAACATTTCCTGTCATCCACTCCAGGACCCAAGTCTTCGGATCTCTGTTGTACCCACGGATGTGAAGTGTGGCATAGAATTGGAGCAGCAACTCTTCATTCCAGTGCTCTTGGTCGGTGACAAACGGCAGCAATCCAACCTCTTTGAAGCAATCCAGAGCTTCTTCCAGACAGGGCAGACCAGCTATTGCTTCAATGTCAAGACGCTTATGTGGGAAGATGCGACCTTGATTGTACAGAATGCAGGAGTAATAGCTTCGCTGCGGATAGCTCCAGAACCGATCAGAAGATATTCTTTCCCTTGAGTAGGGGTTCTTGGAGCTATTGAAGAAGTGTTGTCTGCTTTGAAGCCATTGACATTGAAGGATCCAGGTGCTGATGCAGGACCTGGAAACCTGGGCAACCTTGGAATTGGCTTCTGTACCTGAGGCCTGTGCTCAACATGATAGTCAAACTGAGGACCAGCAGCAGGCGCAGGAACAGAAGCAGTGGGATCATGTGCTTCGCTGACTTCTGGTGCTTGGGTTGGTGAAGGCTCCACATTAGCTTCAGCCATGACAGCGTCAGTGGCTTCATTGGTGTTGGTGGTGGCAGCCTCAAGATTTTCAACCTCCACTTGATGAGCTGGAGGGTCGGTCACAGTCACGTTCTCCTCGAGAACAGCTTCTTGGTGAGACAGGGGTGTAGCAGCTTTGGGGTTTCTTCTTCATCGGCTGATGCAGCCGGAATGTCTTCAGCAGCTTTAGCTTCAGACTCAGAGACTGGAGGCCTTGGTCCTTTACGAAGCCTGCGTAACGCTGGCGACACCTGTGGAGTTGGAGTTGGCTGGGCCTCAAATTCATCTTCCTCTTGTGCTTGTGGGTGATCAGCCCATGATGCATCCTGAGCAATTGGCGTCAGAGGACGACCAATGCTGATGAGTTCGTTGTGCGTAAGCGCAGGCGATGATACCTGTTGATGCTCGATCTGAGGAAGAACTACATCATCTTCAACATGGTCATGGTGACCAATGTCTTCAGCAGTGATGGGATCAGCTGCTAGAAATTCTTCAGCTTCATGAGCCTCCTGTGGAAGCAGGCTCATGGATAGTCAGCTGGCGCTCTTGGTGTTCAGCGGCAGGGCGAACCATGGAGATGGGTTCAACAATTAAGGGCTCTATGGGAGCAGCCGTTCCTTCTTGGTCTTCCTCTTCTTCTTGGAGGGAGCAGCATCAGAGGCTTCAGAATGTTTCCTCTTTCAGGCTTCAACCTCAGCAGTCCTTGTCTTCTTCAGTTCTGAAGCGGTAGACCTGGCTTTTGGCTTTGAGCCAGTCATGCTAGTTGGGAAGACAATGGGATCTGCTTCCTGCCTTGGTGCGTCGGGTTCAGCCATAGCGGGCTTCTTCTTCTTCTTCTGCTTTGCAGCCATCCTGGGGTCGATGCCAGGACGACCAAGGCCCTTGCGCTTCTCAGCCTCATTGTAGGCTTGCACACTCTTGTCAGCCAGGACCTTCATGCGCTCACGAGAACCTTGAGCTTCTGCACGTTTCTTGAGAAAGGCTTCTTTGAGCTCGTGCAGCATAATCTTGAAGTTTTTCACCTCTTGCACGCTGAGCTTGGCCATATGCTTCTTGAACTGAGCTTTCTCAAAGTCAATCTTTTACTTCAGTTCGACGATGCGCTGAGCTAGAGCTAGCTCTGAAGCAATGGCGCCATGGAAGGCGACACTAAGGCCAATTGGGAGTTGCAGATCTTCGAAGCTGAGGTTGGGCGTGTCAAACCACTCATCAATGAAGTTGTGTAGATTGCCACGTCAAAGAGAGGCAGATCATTGAAGATTTCTGCTTCTTCCTTGCTCTTGATCAGTTGCTCAAGAGCGTCATCTGCAAGATCTTCATCACTGGACAGATCGATGGCATCATTGCGCAGAATAGCAGCAGCTGTCAGTTCTTGGCCAGTGTGTGGCAGAGGCATCTTGACTTTCTGGGGCTTGGAGATGCATGACAAATCTTCAGACTGCACACTGTCTTCAGGAGGTGCAGTAGACAGTGGTTTCGCCCATGAGATTTTTGGTGCAGAGGCAGGCTTTGAAGCTTTAGGCTGCTTCTTTGGCTTCGGCGCTGCAGGCGCTTCATCTGATTCAGCGTCATCTGCAGGCTCATTCACGGCTGTCCCTTGAACCACGATATGAGTGATGAGACCTTCCAAGTTGTAGAAGGGCCCAACAAGATTGTGTTCAGCTTCGCGGGTCCCATCGGCACGGGGAGCAGAGGGACCAAGGTTGAAGTCTAATCCCAAAGACTTCTTGTTCTGCTTCGCCGAATTCTGGGCAAACTGGAAGTTGCGCTTGAACAGATTGTCGTCACGACACCATAGCAGTGACGATGGGTCAGCATCCGCAGGCTGTGGTCCACGTACCATGCAGGGATAAAAGCCTTGTTCAATGGCTTCATCTCTGGACCTGGGTTGAAGATTTTTGTAGAGGATGTCTCCCCATGGTCGCTTGATGGCATTCTTCTTAGCATATTCCTTTGTCACAAACCTGTACTTGAACCACTGTTCTGCCCAATATCGTCGAATCCATTGGATTCGTGTCTTGCGCTGATTGTAATCCTCTTCAGGATCTGTCTTGTACAGCTCTAAGAGGTCATCGGGCAGATCTCTTGATGTTTCTCCTCGACGCTTTCTGCCACCCTTCCTTGCTGATTTCTCTGCAGCCATGAACTTTAAACTGAATGTCTTCAATACGTTCAAAGGCTTCAAAGGATTTCGCTTGCTGGACAAATAGGAACTGGCTTCGGGAGAATTTATGTGATACTCTAAGAATTCTGCAAATGAATGCAGACTATGAGAACCAAGGGATTCTCCCACGGACATGTACCTGTGACAGCATTAAGGTGCGAGGGAAGGGGAAGAGGTCATATGCATTCTCAGAAGATTTTGAAGATAAATCAGTTTAGAAGACATTGACCTCATCGTGCGAAGACATTCACTCATAGATAAGGAGTTGGTTCCAGATTTGTACGAATCCACGGATCAGTACAAGTGAGGAATCTAACTACTTTGTGAAGCATAAGTGAATATACTAGGCATATTATGAGATGCAGTATGAAGAGATCCAACTTGTGTGAACAGAAACTGCTTGTGGTAGAAAGTGACGAATCTATAGGATCAAAGGGGCCGTAAAAAGGAAGTTTTATTTACCACACGTAAGAACTGCTAGACGGAGTGGAAGAGGAGGCCGAGCAGTCCGATCATCCGTGCCCTAACTTGGCGACGGAGGACACCTACGGCGACGGTGGAGAAGACGATGTCCGCGGTCGGCGTGAAGACGGCGTCGGAGAGGTTGCGGCAGCTAAGCGCTTCGTCGCCGGCGTCGTCGAGGGCTAGCGGTGGCGCTAGGGTTCGTGCAAGAGTGGAAGAAGAGATAATGACTGTGGTGTGGCGTGTATTTATAGGGACAGGGCGGCTTAGTGTTATTACACAGGTGCCCCTGGCGATTCACATCTGAGGAACACATGGCCATCATGCAGCATATCGGAGGTTGTTCCACGTCCCACGCACGCCTGGATTGTCGGGTGGTCGTTCCCACTTCTCCGGGTTTCAGGTGAAGGAATTAGCATTGAAAGCGGACTTAATGTTTGTCTCTGTATCTTCTGCTGTCAAGGACGCAGAGAAGACATTTGACAGTTTCAAAAGAATGCATATGATTTGGAGAGATAGAGTTTGAGATAGAAAGCATAGAGAGGTTAGGGTCCGATCACATTCACTTAGTTCAAAAGATTCAACAAGAAGACATAGCTATAAGTGAATGCTGTAGAGGACAGAACACTAGTATATACATATATATAAATCATCGTAGCGAAGATAATCATGAAGACATGTTGAGATTGAAGCCAAACCAAATGTGAAGACATAGCAAATGTAACGCCATGAGTGAAACACTTCAAACAGAACATTTGGTGGTGGTGTGACCCACCGTATAGGAAGTATTAGACCCAGACACGGCGCACAATTATCGTGGCGCTCCGAAGTCAAATTCCACATTAATGTATTCACACTTAGAATGTATGTCTTCATTGATTGAAGATATACTTTACTTCGTGTGTTGCACATCTAAGTCATCAATATGCATAAGTGTTAGGATGTGTGCCTGATCACAGGACATTTGAGGATTCCAAGATATTTAGCTCACACCGTAACTTGCAAAATCTCTTCTCATCCAAGGGCTTGGTGAAGATATCTGCCAATTGCTCTTCAGTGTTGACGTGTATGATATCAATATCTTCCTTCACAACATGATCTCTGAGAAAGTGATGACGAATTTCAATGTGCTTTGTCTTCGAGTGCTGAACTGGGTTGTTGGCAATCTTGATGGCGCTTTCATTGTCGCAGTAGAGTGGCACTTGCTTCAGATGAATGCCATAGTCTTTGAGTGTTTGCTTCATCCACAGAAGCTGAGCGCAGCAAGATCCAGCAGCAATGTATTCAGATTCAGCAGTGGAGAGAGATACACAGTTCTGCTTCTTTGAAGACCAACATACAAGTGATCGTCCCAGAAAATGACATGTGCCTGATGTAGACTTGCGATCCACCTTGTCACCAGCATAATCAGCATCCGAGAATCCAACCAGATCAAACTCTGAGCCCTTTGGATACCATAATCCTAGAGTTGGGGTGTGAGCCAAATATCGAAGAATTCGCTTCACAGCTAAGTGATGCGACTCCTTTGGTGCCGCTTGGAATCGAGCACACATGCAAACACTAAGCATAATATCTGGCCTAGATGCACATAGATAAAGTAAAGAACCAATCATGGAGCGGTATACCTTTTGATCGAACTCTTTACCATTGTCGTCGGGACCCAGATGATGTTTGGCTGGCATTGGCGTCGTGAAGCCTTTGCAGTCTTGCATACCGAACTTCTTCAGGCAATCTTTGAGATACTTCTCTTGAGATATGAAGATGCCGTTGCGTTGCTGTCGTATTTGAAGACCGAGGAAGAACTTCAGCTCTCCCATCATGGACATCTGATATTGCTCTTGCATCATATATCCAAACTCTTCACTGTACTTCTGATTGGTGCAGCCGAAGATAATGTCATCCACATATATTTGGCACACAAACAGTTCACCATCATATGTCTTCGTGAAGAGAGTGGGGTCGAGGGAACCAGGTATGAAGCCTTTGCTCTTCAGGAAGTATTTGAGTGTGTCATACCAAGCCCGAGGGGCTTGTTTGAGGCCATACAGTGCCTTGTTGAGCTTGTATACCATGTCAGGATGTTTTGGATCTTCAAAGCCAGGCGGTTGTGCAACATACACTTCTTCTTCAATCTTGCCATTGAGAAAAGCGCTCTTCACATCCATTTGATATAGAAGTATGTTATGATGATTTGCATAGGCCAGCAGTATGCGTATGGCTTCAAGTCGAGCCACAGGAGCAAATGTTTCATCGAAGTCAATCCCTTCCACTTGAGTATATCCTTGAGCAACGAGACGAGCTTTGTTTCTGACAACTTGACCATGCTCATCTTGCTTGTTGCGATATATCCATTTGGTGCCTATTATATTGTGCTTCCGAGGATCAGGACGCTTAACCAGTTCCCATACATTATTCAGCTCAAACTGTTGAAGCTCTTCTTGCATAGCTTGAATCCATTCAGGTTCCATGAAGGCTTCTTCAACTTTCTTGGGTTCTGTTATTGAGACGAATGCGAAGTGCCCACAGAAATTTGCTAGCTGTGTTGCCCTTGAACGAGTGAGTGGACCGGGTGCATTGATGCTATCAATTATTCTCTCAATCTGCACTTCATTGGCAACACGAGGATGTACAGGGCGAAGATTTTGCTCTTGCTGATCATTGTCATTGTTAGAGGGATTGTCTTCAGGCTGAGCATTGTCTTCAGGTTGATCAGGTGCGGAGATGATAAGTTCCTCTTCAGGTTGAGCTTCAGAGGGTATGATTTCTCCAGTTCCCATTAGTTTGATTGATTCACTGGATGGAACTTCATCTAGCACATTTGGCAGGTGCTCTCTTTGTGAACCGTTAGTCTCATCGAACCGCACATCCACTGTTTCAACCACTTTATAATGAAAGAGATTGAAGACTCTGTAGGAGTGCGAATCCTTTCCATATCCAAGCATAAAACCCTCATGTGCTTTTGGTGCAAATTTTGAAGTGTGATGTGGATCCTTGATCCAGCACCTGGCGCCAAATACTCTGAAGTAACTGACATTTGGCTTCTTGCCAGTAAGGAGCTCATAAGATGTCTTGTTCAGAAGCTTGTGAAGATAAACACGATTGATTGTATGGCATGCAGTATCAATGGCTTCAGGCCAGAATTTTCTTGGAGTCTTGTATTCATCAAGCATCGTTCGTGCCATCTCAATGAGTGTTCTGTTCTTGCGTTCAACGACGCCATTCTGCTGTGGCGTGTACGGAGCTGAGAATTCATGTGTGATGCCCAAAGTATCAAGATATGTATCAAGGCCAGTGTTCTTGAATTCAGTGCCATTGTCACTTCTGATGTGCTTTATCTTGGCGCCATAGTTATTCATTGCTCGATTGGCGAAGCGTCTTGAAGACATCCTGCACTTCAGTCTTGTAGAGGATTATGTGCACCCAAGTATATCTAGAATAATCATCAACAATGACAAAGCCATAGAGACAAGCAGTAGTAGTAAGAGTTGAGTAATGAGTGGGACCGAAAAGATCCATGTGGAGCAGTTCGAAGGGTCGAGTTGTTGTCATGATTGTCTTCGAGGGATGTTTGGCCCTCGTCATCTTTCCTGCTTCACAGGCACCGCATAAGTGATCTTTCTTGAACTTGACGCCCTCGATGCCTATGACATGCTTCTTCTTTGCAAGGGTGTGGAGGTTCCTCATGCCAGCATGCCCTAGCCTCCGATGCCAGAGCCAGCATTCTGAAGCTTTTGCTAGAAGACATACGGCAAGCTGTGGTCCTGCTGAGAAATCTACCACGTACAAATCATCTTTCCGATACCCTTCAAACACTAGAGACTTGTCAGATTCCATTAGAACAAGGCAACGATATTTTCCAAACATTACGATCATGTTTAAATCGCAAAGCATTGAGACAGACATTAAGTTGAAGCCAAGGGATTCAACAAGCATGACTTTATCCATGTGTTGATCCTTTGAGATTGCAACTCTACCTAGACCCAATACCTTACTTTTACCAGTGTCAGCAAATGTGATGTGACTCTTGTCGGATGGACGTAAGGTTGAGTCCATAAGAAGGCTTCTTTTGCCAGTCATGTGATTGGTACACCCACTATCAATAATCCATTCTGAAGACGCTGGTGTCGTACCCTACAGTGCAGTTAGGGGGATAGGCTTCACGAAGAGAATTGTGAAGCAAAAACATTTGACGAACCAGTGGGTTATGAAAGCTTAGATCCAGATTAGGACTGATAGGGAGAGTAGCAAGCGATTCAGGAACGAAGTACATAGTAAGACCATTCGGGCATTTGATCTTGCGCCCTACAAGATGTTTAAGGTCCCCAGCAATAGCGTCAGACGATTTTGGTTTTCTGCTGGAGACCTTCCCTGCAAAAGAGAGTTAAGCTTTCTTAGCCACCCACATCTTCAAGGGTGGCTTAGAAGCAATAAGTCTAAGTGCAGCATCTGAGAACTTTGGCTTTGGAGCCCTAGCAAAAAGTCTTGCAGGAGGACAATAGTACTCATAAGAATAAGCAGAATAGTTCTTGGTCTTATGAACATGGCGGTTTGATGAACCGTGCTCATATTCATAGGCCTGAGTATGGTTTCCCTGCAAAACATTTGCGTTAGTGCGACTCAGGTGAGTCCTCTGTCTGTATGAAGCCTTTGGACCGTATGAAGCCTGTGGTCTGGGGTTTGTCTTCTTCACCTGTGGTGTCATGATGACATTCACAGGAAGATTCTCCAAACACCTTTTCGGCACCCAGATCTTCTTCATAGGCGGTCCATTCCTGCAGTTAGTACCAATATACCTGGCAAACACTTCACCATTCTGATTCTTAAACAGTTATAGTTTGCATCAAAGGATTCATCAATAATATGGGGTTAGCACAAGTGAAGCCAGATAGGTTGGATGGATCTGCTGAAGGTTCCTTTGCAGCAACCCATGTGGTTTTGGGGTACTGCTCAGGTTTCCAGTAAGAGCCATCAGCATTCATTTTCCTTTCGAACCCAACACCCTCTTTCCTAGGGTTTCGGTTCAGGATCTGCCTTTTGAGGACATCACATAGTGTCTGATGCCCTTTGAGACTTTTGTACATCCCTGTTTCAAGCAGTGTCTTCAACCTAGCATTCTCATCAGCAATAGCAGTGGTATCCTCAGCAGAGGGGTTAGTTCCCACATCAACAGTTGAAGATATTGCAACAGTAGCAGCAGTAGAACATTCAGCAACAGAAGTAGCATTATCACGCTCAATGCATTTAAGACATGGTGGTTCAAATCCTTCCTGAGCGGAACTGATCTGTTTGGCGCGAAGTGACTCGTTTTCCTTTTGAAGATCTTCATGAGCCGCTCTCAATTTCTCAAGATCTTGCTTCCTTTGAAGATAATCATAGGAAAGCCTTTCATGAGTTGTTGAGAGCGTTTCATGACGACTTTCAAGTTCCTCATACTTAACATGAAGATTTTTTATGTCTTCAATTAAGGACTGAGATCGAGTCATTTCAGCGTCTAACAGATCATCGCTTTTGTCTAATAGTTTTTGAATATGTTCCATAGCTTTCTGTTGTTTAGTTGCAATTTTAGCAAGTGTTTTGTAGCTGGGTTTGGAATCACAATCAGAGTCATCTTCACTAGATGTTTGATAGTGAGTAGTGCGTGTGTTTACCTTGGCACCACGTGCCATGAAGCAATAGGTAGGAGCGGAGTAGTCCTTGTCATTTGCATCGGTGTCGGTGATGAAGGTCATTGTCTTCAGTGTTGAAGATGGACTTGGCAACGTATGCTGTAGCCAGACTCGCAACGCCAGAATCGGACTCCTCCTCAGGACTCCACCTCCGCCTCCTCAGAAGCGGACTCCTCCTCTGAATCCATTTCCTTGCCAACAAACGCACGGGCCTTGCCAGATGAGCTCTTCTTGTGTGATGAAGACTTGGAGGAAGACTTGGAAGAAGACTTTGAGTATTTCTTCTTCTTCTTGTCGTCAGAGTCATACTCCTTGCTCTTCTTCTTCTTCTTGTTCTCATTGTCCCACTGCGGACACTCAGAGATGTAGTGGCCAGGTTTCTTGCACTTGTGGCATGTTTCTTCTTGTAGTCATGAGCAGAAGCTTCATCATTCCTTGAGCTTGATCGTGAAGACTTTCTGAAGCCTTTCTTCTTGGTGAATTTTTGGAACTTCTTCACAAGCATAGCAAGCTCCTTTCCAATGTCTTCAGGATCATCAGAACTGCTGTCAGATTCTTCTTCAGATGTGGAGACAGCTTTTGCCTTCAAGGCACGAGTTCGCCCATAGTTGGGACCGTAGATATCTCTTTTCTCAGAAAGCTGAAACTCATGTGTGTTGAGCCTCTCAAGTATGTCAGACGGATTGAGTGTCTTGAAATCAGGATGTTCTTGAATCATCAGGGCTACGGTGTCAAACGAACTGTCAAGTGATCTCAGGAGTTTCTTGACGACTTCATGCTTGGTGATCTCAGTAGCGCCGAGAGCTTGAAGCTCATTTGTGATGTCAGTGAGTCGATCAAATGTGAGCTGGACATTCTCATTGTCATTTCTCTTGAAGCGGTTGAAGAGGTTGTGAAGGACATTGATTCTCTGATCTCTCTGGGTTGAGACGCCTTCGTTGACCTTGGAGAGCCAGTCCCAGACTAGCTTAGATGTTTCCAAAGCACTCACGCGGCCATACTGTCCTTTGGTCAGATGACCACATATGATATTCTTGGTAGTAGAGTCCAGTTGAACGAACTTCTTGACGTCAGCAGCAGTGACACCTTCTCCAGCCTTGGCAACGCCGTTCTTGACGACATACCATAGGTCGACGTCAATGGCTTCAAGATGCATGCGCATCTTATTCTTCCAGTAGGGATATTCAGTTCCATCGAAGACGGGGCATGCAGCGGAGACTTTAATTATCCCTGGAGTCGACATAGCTAAAACTCCAGGTGGTTAAACCGAATCACACAGAACAAGGGAGTACCTTGCTCTGATACCAATTGAAAGTGCGTTATATCGACTAGAGGGGGGTGAATAGGCGATTTTTATGAAAGTCTTCAAAACGTGGAAGTTTCGAAGACAAACGATAGAAATAAACCTATTATCATGCAGCGGAAGGTAGACTACACTAGGCAAGCCATAGTCAAGTATTCAATGAAGTGAAAGCACAATGACTAATAGCAGCTAGGTAGTAAGGATCAGATAGGAAGATATTATGAAGCCAATCAGATCAAGCAGTCACTCAGTGAAGACAAAAGATAATGCAGTCATACAACGACTTCACAAGGACCAACAGTGAGTAAAGGGAAGGGAAGGATGAAAGCAGTGACTTGTTGAAGACAATGATTTGTTGGACCAGTTCCAGTTGCTGTGACAACTATACGTCTGGTTAGGGCAGCAAGGTATTTAAACCTAAGGACACACAGTCCCGGACACCCAGTCCTGAACACGCAGCTCAGGACACCCAGTCCTCACCGTATTCCCCTTGAGCTAAGGTCACACAGACCTCGCCCAATCACTCTGGTAAGTCTTCAAGGTAGACTGCCAAACCTTCACAGACTTCGTTCACCGGCGATCCACAAGGGCTCTTAGATGCTCAGAACGCGACGCCTAACCGGCTGGAGGATTCACAGTCCTCAAGTGTAATAAGTCTTCAGATCACACAGACAGGAAGACTTAAGTGATGCCTAACACTCTTTGGCTCTGGGTGGTTAGGGCTTTATTCTCACAAGGAATTCTCTCTCAAAGGCTTCGAGGTGGGTTGCTCTCAAACGACAAAAGCCGTACTCTAACTCTAAGCAGCCAACCGTTTATGGTTGTAGGGGGTGGGCTATTTATAGCCACTAGGCAACCCGACCTGATTTGTCCGAAATGACCCTGGGTCACTAAGGAACTGACACGTGTTCCAACGGTCAGATTTCAAACACACACGGCAACTTTACTTGGGCTACAAGCAAAGCTGACTTGTTCGACTCTGGACAAGATTTGCTCTCATAGTCTTCACTCGAAGACATAGGTTTTGGTTAAGCATCACTTCAGTCATTCTAACTGGTTCTCTTGGAACCCACTTAACAGTACGGTGGTTCCTATGACTCAACAAAGAAGAAGAATAACTACGAAAGATCTAAGTCTTCGAGCTCCATATGCTTCATGTGACGTCTTCTCGTGTCATAGTCTTCAATGTGAATATCTTCACATACCACCTTTGACATCAATGTCTTCATACATTTTTAGGGGTCATCTCTGGTAGGAAAACCGAATTACTGAGGGACTTCTACCTATGTTATCCTGCAATTCTCACAAACACATTAGTCCCTCAAATAGGTTTGTCGTCAATACTCCAAAACCAACTAGGGATGGCACTAGATGCACTTACACCATATCACCACATTGTTGTTTCTATTGCTAGTTCACTGGGCTGCTGTGGTTCGCATTGTTGGTTCACTCAGGGATCCAAACAAAGAGGAGTATGGCCTATCACCTACTGGTTCACTGGAATGCCGTGGTTCGCACTCCTCCGACACGAGTAGTAGTACTAGTATATACACTATATATATTGCATGATTCTTTGCTCCTTCTTACGTACTTTGCCGACATGTGGGAGAGCCAGCATCCGGGTCGACGTGTCATGCACCAGATTAGACTGGGGAATGGAAGGGGGGCACCACCCCGGTCGTAGCGCCAGTAATTCATGACTATAGTGAGTAGTCATATAACAAGTCTTTCCAGCAGGAATCTGTCGTCAAATCGCACAGCCCGACCTTTCCAGCAGTAAGTAAGTTAAATCCGCTACTCCCTCACCCTCCTCGCCTCTCTGTCAAACTGCCTACATGAAAACTACTGCGCGTACTACCCGAGAAAAGCCCCGCACTCAACTTTTAACTATGTGAAAATAGTTCGAGCTTGTTTGTTCTATATAAATACTAGTACTGTATGTTTATTCACCCGCGGGGATGTTCAATGAATGGAGGGCCAGGGAGCACAAGTGAACAATACTACTACTAGTAAGTTGGAGTCGTATAGTTAGTCACGTTAAATAGAGAGTTTCTTTTCTTTAATGCCATGTACACAAATTGAAACTCTTGTTGTGGAGAGAAAACGATAATCACTCCACTATATATGTAGGCAGGGGCATGAGCGCTTCCTTTACTAGGGTTGCTCTCTTCATTCTCTCATCCTCTCCAGATCTAAACAAGACAATGGTAGCAACATTTTCTCTCTGCTCACCACTGGTCATAGATCCGGTCAGATCCCTTCAGCTGGTGTGTGTAGAGGACTAGGTGCATCGTTCACGCGGTCATCGCCGGTGAGGGAGGAAACCCATAGCTACTGGCGGGGCCCGATCCTCTGCCCGTGTCGTTCTCTCCGACACAGTGCTGGCTCGGGAGGTCCTCCGGCCCTTCTTCCTCCCCACCGTATTGTGCGCAGATCCGACTTGCCACCGCCGACATCCCGATGTCCCTCAGGTATAAGTTCTTTGAAAGTGGCCTTGCTCTACTGCCCCAGCTCCCCACGTGTCTGCATGTGCATCTTTTTCTACTTCCATCACGTCTTCCAAAGCCACCTAGATTTTTAGTATTATGAGAGTTAAAGCTACTTCATGCATTCGAATCTAGGACTTGGTTCAAAAAACGAAGAAAAGGGGAAAGAAGTAGCATGAATCTAGGACTTGATTGAAAGTGGAAATAATAGGGGGAAAGTAGTAGAGACCGGATACCCAACCTGTCTCTTGGTCGAAAAGGGAAATATGGGAAAACGCAATACAAACTGGATAAGGAACAAATCTATTATTAGTTGAAAAAAGGAAAGGAAGTGGCGGCTCGTGGACAAGTCAAAAGAGTATGTCTAGGATTAGATTTGCTGCCCTCACATAGTAAAAGGTCTACAGGATTAGATTTGCTGCCCTCACATAGTAAAATGTCTCCAGGATTAGATTTGCTGCCCTCAAATAGTAAAAGGTCTCCTGGATTAGATTTGCTTCCCTCACCTCACATGAACAAACTCGACATCACCACTTTATGCCTCCTTGTAGGTACATTGTGTTAATGCGTCCACTGTCGCATGTCCTTATACCAACTTTTTGTTGTTGTTAATGTAAGGGCAAATGTAAAATGAAGCGATCACACTATTACCTTAAGGACATGTCTAACCAGTGTTATTGTTAATCTAATGCCTCTAGTGATACGATGCAATTAAACTGTGTTACAAATGGTACTCCTATTGTTTTCCCCAGTATGATAAGTAAGTTGCTTCTTTACGCTGCTGAGTGTCTGATGTCGCTTGAAGCTACGTCAGTATTTCACCAAAGAGGAAGGGATGATGCATCACAACGGCGGTAGGTATTTCCCTCAGATATGGAACCATGGTTATCGAACCAGTAGGAGAACCAAGCAACACAACATAAACAACCCCTGCACACAGATAACAAATCCTCGCAACCCAAACTAGCTCTAACACAGGGATCCAAACAAAGAGGAGTAGTACTCTACATGGTACAGACTGGACTGTAGCCACATTGTTTCTTATGGCCATATCACCACATTGTTGTTTCTATTGCTGGTTCACTGGGCTGCCATGGTTCGCACTGCTGGTTCACTCAGGGATCCAAACAAAGAGGAGTATGGCCTATCACCTACTGGTTCACTGGAATGTCGTTGTTCGCACTCCTCCGACATGAGTAGTAGTACTAGTATATACACTATATATACTGCATGATTCTTTGCTCCTTCTTACGTACTTTGCTGACATGTGGGAGAGCCAGCATCCGGGTCGACGTGTCATGCACCAGATTAGACTGGGGAATGGAAGGGGGCATCACCCCGGTCGTAGCGCCAGTAATTCATGACTATAGTGAGTAGTCATATCACAAGTCTTTCCAGCAGGAATGTGCCGTGAAATCACACAGCCCGACCTTTCCAGCAGTAAGTAAGTTAAGTCCGCTACTCCCTCACCCTCCTCTCCTCTCTATCAAACTGCCTACACGAAAACTACTGCGCGTACTACCGGAGAAAAGCCCCGCACTCAACTTTTAACTATGCGAAAATAGTTTGATCTTGTTGATTCTACATAAATACTAGTACTGCATGTTTTTCACCCGCGGGGATGTTCAATGAATGGAGGGCCAGGGAGCACAAGTGAACAATACTATTACTAGTAAGTTGGAGTCGTATAGTTAGTCACGTTAAATAGACAGTTTCTTTTCTTTAATGCCATGTACACAAATTGAAACGCTTGTTGTGGAGAGAAAAAGATAATCACTCCACTATATATGTAGGCAGGGGCATGAGCGCTTACTTTACTAGGGTTGCTCTCTTCATTCTCTCATCCTCTCCAGATCTAAACAAGACAACGGTAGCAACATTTTCTCTCTGCTCAACGCTGGTGACAGATCCGGCCGGATCCCTTCGGCTGGTGTGTGTAGAGGACTAGGTGCATCGTTCACGCGGTCATCACCGGTGAGGGAGGAAACCCATAGCTGCTGGCGGAGCCCGATCCTCTGCCCGTGTCGTTCTCTCCAACACAGCGCCGGCTCAGGAGGTCCTCCGACCCTTCTTCCTCCCCGTCGTATTGTGCGCAGATCTGACATGGCGCCGTCGACATCCCGGCGACCCTCAGGTATAAGTTCTTTGAAAGTGGCCTTGCTCTACTGCCCCAGCTCCCCACGTGTCTGCATGTGCATCTTTTTCTACTTCCATCACGTCTTCCAAATCCACCTAGATTTTTAGTATTATGAGAGTTAAGGATACTTCATGCATTCGACTCTAGGACTTGGTTCAAAAAACGAAGAAAAGGAGAAAGAAGTAGCATGAATCTAGGACTTGATTGAAAGTGGAAATAATAGGGGGAAAGTAGTAGAGACCGGATACCCAACCTGTCTCTTGGTCGAAAAGGGAAATATGGGAAAATGCAATACAAACTAGATAAGGAACAAATCTATTATTAGTTGAAAAAAGGAAAGAAAGTGGCGGCTCGTGGACAAGTCAAAAGAGTATGTCTAGGATTAGATTTGCTGCCCTCACATAGTAAAAGGTCTACAGTATTAGATTTGCTGCCCTCACATAGTAAAATGTCTCCAGGATTAGATTTGCTGCCCTCAAATAGTAAAAGGTCTCCTGGATTAGATTTGCTTCCCTCACCTCACATGAACAAACTCGACATCACCACTTTATGCCTCCTTGTAGGTACATTGTGTTAATGCGTCCACCGTCGCATGTCCTTATACCAACTTTATGTTGTTGTTAATGTAAGGGAAAATGTAAAATGAAGCGATCACACTATTACCTTAAGGACATGTCTAACCAGTGTTATTGTTAATCTAATGCCTCTAGTGATACGATGCAATTAAACTGTGTTACAAATGGTACTCCTGTTGTTTTCCCCAGTATGATAAGTAAGTTGCTTCTTTACGCTGCTGAGTGTCTGATGTCGCTTGAAGCTACGTCAGTATTTCACCAAAGAGGAAGGGATGATGCATCAGAACGGCGGTAGGTATTTCCCTCAGATATGGAACCATGGTTATCGAACCAGTAGGAGAACCAAGAAACACAACGTAAACAACCCCTGCACACAGATAACAAATCCTTGCAACCCGACATGTTAAAGGGGTTGTCAATCCCTTTCGGGTAATGGCGCCAGAAATGGGAAAAGGGACGTGAGAGAGTTGTAAATATTGATATATCAGTCACAACCCTAGTTTAGCCTTTGCTTGTCCTTGCATGATCATCATGTCTAAATTCTAAAATTTGAATTGAGGGAATTTTCAAAGCCTCGGAAACCTTTTAAAAATAATCAACATTTAATTCTCATCAAATGAGTCCAAAGAAATGTTCCTGTTACTCTGTGAAAATTCAAAACAATATTTTTGGAATCACGGAAATATTTATTTTGGGCCTTTGACTTAAATCAATGACATATTTGAATTGAATTTATTTCTCTTATATAAGAAATAAAGTTCAAATATTTTTGTAAGTTGTTTGTGACCTTGGACTACTTTCTGAGCTCACATAACAATTTACATAAAGTTCAAAAATGATTTGATGTTTTAAATCAAATCAAAACCAATTACAGAAAAAGAGAAAAAAAACAGAAAAAAGAGAGAGAGAGACTAACCTGGGCCAACTCACCTGTGCAGCCCACCTGGCAGCCGAAGTGGTGGGCCCAGCCCCCAGCGCCCCTTGTCATCTTCCTCCTCTGCCAGGAGGACAACCAGGTGTGTGGCGAGCGCCGACGCTGCTCTGGCCACCTCCTGCTTCCTCCCCGGACCTTCTAGCGATGCCACGGGGACGCCCCGTGGCCCCTCCCTCCTCTCCCTCGCTCTCTGCTCTCTCCTTCGCCCTCTAGTACCTTCCACGAGCGCGACTGAACACAACCGTCGCCGCCGACGAGCTCCCCCACGGCCACAGCCATCTCCGAGCCTCTCCGACGTGCCCCGAGCTCCACCGTGACGCCCCGGTCATCTCCGCCGAGCCACATGACACCGGACGCCCTGGAGCACCATCGTCGATGCTATCTTCACCCTCTGCACCGATGGTCGTCGTCGACCGATACGTCGTCACCAGGCCATCCCCGAGCACACTGAGATCACCGACGACCTCGCCGTGAGCTCCTCTACCGTACCCCTCCCTCTCCGCCGTCTATTTCCTCCTCTAGCCTCACTAACCACCATGGCCGAAGCTCGCCGCCGCCGCGCCTCGTCGCCGTCGTGGCTAGAGCCACAGTAGCTCGAAGCCAAGCACACCTCTGCGCTCAGCACGGCTCCAGGAGCCCGTAGCGCCCACCAGCTCCTCCTGCCTTGCTCCGTAGCACCGAACCCGCCATTACCCGAGCCCCGGCCACCGCCACGAGCTCGACTCCAGCGAGCTCACTCCACCGCAGCCTCTCTCGCTTGCTCCAATAGATGCGCGAGAGTGCTAGCTCTCTGTAGGTGGTCTCGACCGCTAATTTGGTCGCCGAAGGGCAAAATCCGAGCCCCTCTACCATCTCGGCCTCGCCGGCGACTCAACGCCGGCGGGATTGACCCTGCTCACCAGGGGTTTGACCCCCGCTGACTGAGTTGACCCGGGTGGTCCCAGTTTGACCCCCCTGGTCTATGACAGATGGGACCCGCCTGCTAATTAAGTTAGGGTTAGGACTAACTAAAAATTAGTTAGACTAATGACACTGACATGCAGGACCCACTGGTCAGGTTTGACCTGGACCACCCCGTTGACCTGCTGACGTCACAGTGACGTAGTCCTGACGCAGTAACTCTTTTTCTGGATTTATTCTTATACAGGAAATTTCATGAAATTGCCTAAACTTCTAAAAATCATAGTAATTCAACCATAGCTCCAAATCAAATAATTTATATATGAAAAATGATCAGAAAAATCTAAGATATCCATCTGTACCATTTTCATGCATGTTGGAACACCTTAAAGTTGATGTTTAGGACAATCCAATTAAATGGCATTTAAGAAATCACATATGGAGTTTGAATTTGAACTTAGGGTTCAAACCAACTCCATTTAACCTGTTGCTAGTTGCATTAGCTGAAAACACAGCATATTGACATGTCATGATCAGGCATCATATTGTGCATTGCATTGGTTGTGTTCTTTATGTGTTTGCCGGTGGTTGTCCCCTCTCGATAGACGTGTTCCGATGATGAGTTCGATGACACCGATGAAGAGCTATATTATCTTCAGAAGTGCTAGGCAAGCAAAACCCCCTTGTTCATTCTGATACAATCCCACTCTCTTGCTCCTGCTATCTTTTACTGCATTAGGACAACAACGATTCAACTGTTACATGATGCGGTAGTTGAACCCCTTTCCTCTGCATGACCTGTCATTGCCACAGTAAATAGATGAAACCCACTAGCATGAGTAGGAGTTGTTTGAGCCCTGATGTGCCTACTCATTCATGCTTATTTGTCATGCCTGCTACTGCTTAGAGTTGAGTCAGGTCTGATTCATCAGGGATGAATTGGAATGGCGATGAACATGTCCTACTGTGTGTGAGCTAAGTGTGTGAACATGATTTGGTAAAGGTAGCGGTGAGAGGCCATGTAGGAGTACATGGTGGATTGTCTCATTGAAACCGTCCTCGGGAACTGAGTTCTGTGTTTGTGATCCATGAACAACTACTACCACTCATTGGGATCCTTAATTGACCCTCTTGACTTATTAACTGCCCTAGTCCTCTGTCCAGGAGTTGCAACTAGTTTTTGGTGTTTATAGGATATGGGTTGGCGGCCGTGCGTAGCGCTGACCCTAGGGGTGGGCTATGATGCGATAGATACACCATGGCACGGTGTACCGGGCGCCCGTTTGGTGGCTCGGGAACCCTACACACCTCGTTTGGGGCTGTGAGCGAAACTCCGGCCGGATCTCCTCACGGATGGAACCCGAATAGGCGATAAACCTGGACTAGAGACTTGTGTGGTTAGTCAGGTCATGGCCGACTCCCTCGCCAGGCTTCCGCTTGAAGGTTGCCGAGATACACGACGTGTACATGGTGGTAAGTGGCGAGAGCGTGTGTGAAGAAGTACACCCCTGCAGGGTTAACATCATCTATTCGAATAGCCGTGTCCGCGGTAAAGGACTTCTGGGTTGCCTATAACAGTTCATAGACAAGTGAAAGTGCATATTCTAAAATGCGCAAGATAAGCGTGAGTGCTATGGATGGCGTTCTCGTAGGGAGACGGGAGAGGATCCATAGTGGTGTATTGATATGGTGAATATGTGGACTCGTGTGTGCCACCTCAAAAGAGTTGCTTGCAGTCGTAGTTCAGGTTAGCCACTGAGTCAAAGCTGGCTGGCTGCAGTTAAACTCCACTACCCCTTTGTTGATACCGATGCATATGTAGTTAGTTCTGATGTAAGTCTTGTTGGGTACACTTGTACTCTGTTTGCTTAATTTATGTTTTTGCAGAGAGACTTCAGTCTCGCTAGTAGTTCCACGTGGACTTCGACATTTAGCTTGTTACCTCAGCTACGATCTTGTGCCATCGGCAGGATCTGGTAGATAGTCAGGCTTCTTAGCCTTTTTCATTTGTAGATGTCAGTACCCAGACATGTTAAGCTTCCGCATATGCTTTGACTTGTATGCTCTGAATGTTGGGTCATGAGACCCATGTTTGATATATCTCACTCCTTGGAGCCTAATGAATAAATATTTTGAGTCGTAGAGTTCTGTTGTGATGCCATGTTGTATTTGCACATATCGAGCATATTGTGTGTATGTTATTGAAATGCTTGGTATGTGTGGGATCCGACAATCTAGTTGTTTATCCTTGGTAGCCTCTCTTATGGGGAAATGTAGTCTGGTGTTTCCACTTAGCCTTGGTAGTCTGCTACAGCCCGTTTTATCGGAGTCCTGCTAGCCCAGTACTACTGCTCCGGAACACTTAGACTGGCCGGCATGTGATTCACTTCGTTCCTGTGTCTGTCCCTTCGGGGAAATGTCACACGGTGACTTTCGGAGTCCTGCTAGCTTGCTATAGCCCGGGTTCCCGGAGTCCTATTAGCCCAGTTGCTACAGCCCGGATTCACACGCTGATGACCGACATCTTCGATGTTGTTTCATGTATGCCTGTCCCCGTAAGTTAGTGCCACTTTGGGTTCACGACTAGTCATGTCGGCCCGGGTTCTCTGTCATATGGATGCTAGCGACACTATCATATAGGTGAGCCAAAAGGCGCAAACGGTCCCGGGCCAGGTAAGGTGGCACCCATGGAATACCGTGCGTGAGGCCGCAAAGTGATATGAAGTGTTACACACTAGATCAGTGTGACTTAGGATCGGGGTCTTGACAGCTTTGGTATCAGAGCCTGACTGCCTGTAGGATTACCAAGCCAAACTGGTCGAAGTTGTGTCTAGAAATGCTTTAGTTATGTAGGGGAATTGATTGTGGAAGGGAACGTAAGGCTCTTTTTACTCCTTTACCTTATGGCCTTCTGATCTGAGTCATCCTCTTCTCTTCTACAGGGATTAAGAACTAGGCCTTCTCATCTATCTATCAGGATGACGTGTTACTAATCCATAGACTTATAGGATTGATGGATTCAATTCTCAGTTCAGTTCCTACTATTTCTATGTGTTGACAGTTGATCTCGGAACCTTGATATTGTGATGCTGAGTGGTTATTCCACAATTTTGGCAGGATGTCTCAAATCCTTTTGAGCATTTACAGCCGTTATGCTGTCCGAGTCATCCCAGGTTTCTAAACAATCTGATGCATTTGTAAATTCCTTCTTCCCATTTTCGATGTTCCTTTGGGCCACATTAAGCACACTAATCGGTCTGTTGAGGTACTCTATTGGCTCGACATATATGTTGGTGCTACTATTATGATCCTAGGTGTTTTAGGGAGTCACCTAGTGATCTAGCCATGTTTTGTGTTCCCGGTGTGATGATTCTGGCCATCATTCCCAAAAGCATCTAGTGATGCCATTTAGTAGTAGGTATTCTGTTCCTGGGTTCTTGAACCCGAGATTCACCCTACTTACCTCGTCTTGATAGTGTTTGCTAGTTCCTTTAGGACATTAGTAACCTTTGCGATTGTCCTCGAGGTCCGTGGTACAACGTTCTTCCAATACCATGAACCAATATGGCAGGAGTTCTCTTGAACCAAAAGATCACAACAGGAGTGCTCTCGATGAGTTCTCCATTCTATATTGTGACTCTGCCAGTTCAACATTTCTGCATGGGTTATCCGGAAGAAATAACATGCTAATCCATGCATCCATAACTCAGAAAATTATATGTTCCTTTGAGTTGTCCCTCTTTAGTTGTCTTCTGACCCTCGTCCATCAATTGATAGTCAGGAGTAGTTGCGCATTCGTGTTATCGATGCTTATTATTCTTGTGGTCCGTCGAGCCGTTCTATTTTAGAATGACTAGGAGAAACAAACTCCAGTACCTCATCCATATCTAGGATTGGGTCAAAGCAGTTGTATTCTGCAGATCAAAATGCCAATCCAGCTTTTGATTCTATTCTACCCTGAAGTATTGCCCTCTTTATGTCAGGAATATCATAGGAATTGCACAACCTCCTATGAAATCTTGATACAGTGATACTTCTCACCATCATTATTCATTCCTTGGTCCCGCGTTGTTGTAACCGGAATGCCGACAAGTAAACTATGATGTGTGAAATCAATACTCCTAGCAACCCTGTTGCTCGGTAGATAGTGGACAATAATCTAATCCTTAGCGTGTTGATTATTGAATCATCACTGTCACACCCTAGCTAGTTCATGCATTAGAGTGTTGCATCATGTCTACTTTTACAGAAACTTGAAATGGGGATGACAGAACCCCAGCACCCCCTGGAAACAACTAGGGTTTACCAAAAATATTTTCAATGAACCCAAAATGCCATTCACAAAATGTTCATCATTTCTGGATTGGGCTTAAACCCCTGGCAAAAATGGTGCACTCTTTTCTAGGACATTCTGGATTCTTTGAATTAAATCATAAGTATTTGAATTTGGGCATTTAAATGCTATAAAATATTTCAAATGCTCAAATAATTCTGGAAATAAGAGTGGGCTGTTGGAAATAATCTAAACAGAGCCTATGATTATTTTCAGGATTTTTGTAAGTGCCTAAGTATTTTTAATAAAGCCACAAACTTACAGAAAAATAGAAAAACAGAAATAAAAGAGGAGCGGGAAGCTTACGTGACCGCAGCCCACCTGGCAGCCCACCTGGCCGGCCCAGCACTGTGCTGGCCCGTGCCAGCCAGCTACTTCTCCCTCGCCAGGCAGGCACAGAGGTGACACCGGCGAGCACGAGCTCGCCACGGCGTCAGCTGCTTGCCGCCCGCGAGGCCAGGACACCTGGGAGAGCTCCACGTCGCCGCCCCGACCCCGTGGACATCTCATTGGCCCCCTGCCTCTCTCCCTCACTCACCCGAAGCCATGCCCGACGCAGCCACCGCCATCTTGCCACCGTAGCCGCAGCCACCGTCGTCCCCGTGTCACCCCACCATGCCCACGAGCTCCGCAACATCTCCCTCGACCTCCTCGACGAGCCACGAAGCCTTAGACGTGCTGCAACGCCGCCACCGCTGCCGTTCCCCTCGTCGGTCACCAGAGATCGTCGCCGACGATTCTCCACCTCCCAAGCTTCCCCGAGCCTGCTTCGACGCCACTGCACTCGCCGTGAGCTTCTATCTCTTCTCCCCCTAGCCACGTCGCTCGAGCTGCCCTCTAACCCCGTTGGCCATCATGGCCGAGAGCTCGGCTCCGCCGGCCATGTCGCCGCCGTGGCCACAGGCGCGTAAGCTCGATTCCGAGTGCGTCACCACACTCACCACGTTCCCAGGAGCCTAATGCACCACTCCCCGTGCCTCGCCTTGCCCCGTAGCTTCGGGTTCATCCTCGCCCGAACTCCGGCGACCGCCAAGGTCGTCGCCGGCGTCGTTCCCGGCCTCCCCGAGCTCCACTTCCACCACCAAACGCTGTGGCTTGCTCCCAGCTACGCGTAGGACCAAACCGCAGTCGATTTGGTCGACTATGGGCAAAACCCGAGTCCCTCCGCCGCATCTGTCGTCGCTGGTGTCAGGCCGCCGGTGAGTTGACCATGTCTGACCCGTGTGGGCCCAAGTTGACTTCCCCCCTGAGCCTATGACAGGTGGGGCCAACCTGTTAATTAGGTTAGGATGAGTGCTAACTAATTTTAGTTAGTTTAAGTCACTGACTTGCGGGCCCAGGCCCCACTAACAGTTAGTTAGTATTAACTAAACTCTGTTAGTTAGCTGAGACACTGACAGACCGGGCCCACCAGTTAGGTTTGACCTGGGCTGGCGCCTTTGACTCGCTGACATCCAAGTGATGCAGTGCTGACGCAATTATTCGTTTTCCAGATTTATTTTTATATAGGAAATTCCAAAAAATAGCCTAAACTTCTAAAAATCATAGAAAATCAACCATAGCTCCAAATCAAATAAATTATATATGAAAAATGATCAGAAAAATTCAATCTATCCATCTGTAATGGTTTCATGCATGAAAAAACACTTTAACCTTGCTGTTTAGGTGAAACAAGCTAATACACTTATTATGCCTAAGAGCTTAAGCTTTCTTTTGAATCTTTGATTCAAATGGGACCCTTTCAACTTGTTTCACATTGCATTAGGCAGGAAACATCATTTTGCCATGTCATAGCATGCATAATGTGTTGATTATACTCTGTGGTGTCTTTCGTGGTAGGTTCTGCCTCCGAGGATATCTCTGAGTATCCAATTGAAGGGCAGTACCCTACTACCACTCCATCAAGCAAGCAGCCCCATTGATCATATCGATACAATCCCATGTTCTCGCCTCTGCTCTCATTTAATGCATTAAGACAACAATGTTTCAAACTGTTGTGTGCTACGGTAGTTGAACCCTTATCCTCTGCATGACCTTTCATTGCCACAGTAACTAGATGAAACCCACTAGCATGTGTAGGAGTTGATTGAGCCATGTATGTGTTTCCTACCTTCCTATGCCTGGTATGCTTAGAGTTGTGTCAGGTCTAGTTCATCTGGGTGATGGGCTAGAGTGAAATGATTATGTCGGTAATGTGAGGGATGTGTTGAACATGATTTGGTAAAGGTATCGATGAGAGGCCATGTAGGAGTACATGGTGGGTTGTTTCATTGAGGCCGTCCATAAGAACTGAGATCTGTATGCATGATTTAAGATTCAGCTACTACCACACATTGGGCCCTGAAATATGACCCCGCTCGACTTACTGACCCCTCTCGTCCTCTGTCCAGGAGTTGCAACTAGTTTCTGGTGTTTGTAGGTTATGTGTTGGCGGCCATGCGTAGCGCTGACCCTAGGGATGGGCTATGACGCGGTAGATACACTATGGCCGTGTATGCCAGGCGCCCATTTGGCGTCTCGGGACCCTGTACACATCGTTTGTGGCCGTTGAGGACACCCCGGCCGGATTTCCTTGCGGATGGAACCTGAATAGGCGATAAACCTGGACTGGAGACTTGTGCGGTTAGTCAGGTCGTGGTCTACACCCACGTCGGCTTTCACTTGAAGTCTGTCGAGCACATGTCGTGTGCAGACGCTAAGTGGTGGAAACATGTGTGACGAAGTACACCCCTGCAAGGTATAAAACTATTCGAATAGCCGCGTCCACCATAAAGGACTACTTGGTTGCCTATACAGTTCATAGACAAGTTAATGGTTACTACTAAAAAAACTCAAGATAAGTGTGAGTACCGAGGATGGCTCTCTCATAGGATGACGAGGGAGGATCCCCAGTGGAGTATTGTGATGGTGATTAGTGGACTCATGTGCGAAAACTATTTTATTAGTGGTGTCTCGTAGGATAGCTTAGCCAAGAGTCAAAGCTGGCTTGCTGTAATAACTCCACCACCTTCTTGAGAATGAGCATGTATAATAGGTTCTGTTGTAAGACTTGCTGAGTACCTTTGTACTCATGTTTGCTTAATTACTGTTTTCAGATGACAACATCACCCCCTCCGATGGGTTTTATGTAGATCTCGACGTCGATGAGTGACTTGCCACCCAGGTGGTGATCCATGGCCATGGAGGGCCCTATGTAGATAGACAGGCTTTGAGAAGCCTTCTTTCTTTCTAGTGTCTGTACTCAGACTATTTGCTTCCGCATGTGCTTGTATGCTTGTATGACTTGAGTGTCGGGTCATGTGACCCCTACCTGTATGAACATGTTATGTATGGCTCTCTGGATCCTTTAAATAAAGTACTTGAGTTGTAGAGTTTTGTTGTGATGCCATGTTGTATTTGCACATATCGAGCATATTGTGTGTATGATTGAAATGCTTGGTATGTGTGGGATCCGACAATCTAGTTGTTTATCCTTGGCAGCCTCTCTTATGGGGAAATGTAGTCTAGTGCTCCTCGAGCCATAGTAGTCCGCTACAGCCCGGTTCACCGGAGTCCTGCTAGCCCAGCACTACTGCTCAGGACACTTGACTGGCCGGCATGTGTTTCACTTCGTTCCTATGTCTGTCCCTTCGGGGAAATGTCACGCGGTGACTTCCGGAGTCCTGCCTAGCCTGCTACAGCCCGGGTTCCCCGGAGTCCTGTTAGCCCAGTGCTACAGCCCGGATTCACTCGCTGATGACCGACATGCTCGATGTGATTCATGTATGCCTGTCTCCATAGGTCTGTGCCGCTTTGGGTTCACGACTAGCCATGTCGGCCCGGGTTCTCTGTCATATGGATGCTAGCGACACTATCATATACGTGAGCCAAAAGGCGCAAACGGTCCCGGGCCATGGTAAGGCGACACCCGTGGGGATACCGTGCGTGAGGCCGCAATGTGATATGAGGTGTTACCGGCTAGATCGATGTGACTTGGAATCGGGGTCCTGACAGCGTTGGCATCAGAGCCGGACTGCCTGTAGGTTCGTTGAGCCAAACTGGTCGATGTCGAGTCTAGAAATGCTTTAGTTATATGTAGGGGAATTGATTGTGGGAGGGAACGTAAGGCTCTTTTACTCCTTTACCTTATGCCCTCTGATCTGAGTCATTCTCTTCTCATTCAACGTGGGTTAAGGACTAGGCTCTCTTCTTCTATCAGGTTCACGTGTTACTAATCCGTAGTAGCTTATAGGATTGTTGTTACAAGCCTCAGTACAGTTTCTACTACTTTTAGTATGTTGCCAGTTGAATCAGAACCTTGATATGATGTTGTTGAGTGGTATTGCAAACTGTTGTGGATGTCTCAAATCTTTTTCTGAGCATTTACAGCCGTTATGCTGTCCGATTTCCCCTAGAAAATTCTAATGCCTTTGCATTATTCTGTGCTTTCAGATGGCCACCCGTTCGCAGAACCAAGTGGTTCGTCTGACCCGGTGCCTCGATGTGCCCGGCCACACGGCCATGTTGGTTCGAGTGATGGTCGAGTCAGGCTATCGGTGGTATCCGGAATATACCGTCGAGGAGCAGTTCAGAGACTTCAACCAGAGCCAGTACCTCTGTACCGTCAGGATATATCCCTCTTATCCTGGAGCCACTGAGCCCCTTCACTGTTCCTATGGACTTGGGGTCACTATTGAGATGTCTGTGCAGGATGCAGCCTATTCAATGATGACTATCATTCGAGCCAGGACTGCCTTGCTACAGAACACCGATTTCCGTTACATGCCAGCCTCACTTCCTGGAGCACAGGGGTACTATCAGGCTTTGTACTATGACTCTACGCATGAGGAGTCACTACTCCGCACCACTGCCGAGATGCTCGAGGATAAGGACCGCGAAAATCGGGCCTTGCGTATGGAGCTTTTCCACACTCGTTCTGATCATTGGGCCACTTTGACTCGGTTTGCACCTGCGGTGCAGGCAGGATACATGGACATGAGGGACTTGTACCCTGTACGGTCTGGATTGCCAGATTGTATGGAGTGGCGCGATGTAGGAGGCATCACCCCTCCTCGTGGTCCCCGTCTGCCACCACCTGTGGGACCAAGGCCACATCCGAGTCCCTATGGTCCGCAGGCTCCGCAGGACCGTCTGTTCCCAGATGATCATGTTCCACTTCCAGGCTTTGGTGGCGACTTTATGAGGATTACTACGGAGCCGTCTGAGCTAGTAGTAGTTTCACTAGTACTGTAATAGTTGTATTCTCCACAGTCCTGCGTGACCCGTGGGATACGACTTGGTGTGTATCACGCTCCGGAGGTGTAGAAAAATAATGTATAGGAGCTTGGAATGCCTCCGATGAGATGTAATGTCTTTCACCGTAGTTGTACTCTAGCCTGGGCTTGTACTAAACTATGTACGGTGTGTATGACCAATGGTATATATATGGCAGTTTCTATATTACCATGTCGTGCAATGAACATCTTAGCATTCCATGTTATCCATTACATTCTGCACTTCCTTGCTAAGTTTGTGCCATCCTTATCTAAACCGTTGTCTTGTTTTCTCCTAGGATGGTCAACACCCGCAGCAACCCTGCTGCCCCGGAGCAGGGGGAAGCCAGTGCAGCTAGGGGTGAAAATCTGCCTCACCCGCCTTCTCTGGCCGAAGTGATGCTGGAGGCGGAAAGAAACAAGCGTGAGACTAACCGCTTGCTGGAGCGGATTGAGCAGAACACTGCACGCCATCAGCGAAATGACTTGGTGTCAATCAATGACTTCATCAAGTTGTACCCACCAAAGTTTAATCATTCCGTCGAGCCCCTCGACGCGGATGACTGGCTCCGCAGCATCACACACAAGCTACGTTCTGCCAACGTAGCCGAAGCTGATAAGGTTACCTATGCTGCCTATCACCTCGAAGGCCCTGCTAGCCTTTGGTGGGAAAACTTTGAGGCTATGCGCCCGGTCGGCCAAATCACTACTTGGGCTGAATTCAGTGAGGCTTTCCGTGAGCATCACATCCCGGAAGGTCTCATAGATCGCAAGAGGGAAGAGTTCTGCAATTTCACCCAAGGAAGACTGACTGTGGATGCATATAGTCGTGAATTTGGGAATCTGGCACGATATGCTCCTGAAGAGGTATCCACCGACGCTAAGAAGCAGGCAAGGTTCCGCAAGGGACTTAGCCCTGAGCTTCGCCGCGATCTTCGTCTGCACGAGTGCACCTCCTTTCAGAAGTTGGTCAATAAAGCCATCAGTGCTGAGACAGGCCAGTCTGACTATGACGCTTCACGCAAGCACTCTCGTGATTTTGGCTCTTCATCCGGCTCTGGATCTCAGAAGCGCCGGGTGTGGATTCCAAGCACGGCACTGCCACCCAGGTTCATTCCGAGGCCATCCTTTGAGGCGCCTCGCCCCAACCAGCAGTTTGCACCGTCCAAGCCCTATGGTGGCCCCGCTGCTAATGCTGCTCCACGCCCCAATGTTGTGACATGTTTCAAGTGTGGAGAGCCGGGTCACTATAGTCGAGAGTGTCCCCAGAACAACAACCCCAATCAGTCTGGAAAGTCCGTTGGCCGTGGTAAGCCAGCGGGAAAGACATTCTACGCCAAGCCGGTCACCACTGCACGTGGCCATGTCAACTATGTCTCAGCTGAGGAGGCTCATGAGGATCCTAACGTCGTCCTTGGTACGCTCCTTGTTAATTGCCATCCGGCATCTGTTCTTTTCGATACTGGAGCATCTCATTCATTCATATCTGAGAGCTATGCTCGATTGCATAACACGACATTCTGTGACATGCCCACTACCATGGAAATTCAAACCCCTGGCTCTAGATGGCAAACTTCTAGAGTAAGCCATGGGAATGAAATTCTTGTCGATAGACTTGTCTTCCTTGCATCCTTAATAGCTCTCAAGTCCTCGGACATAAACATCATCTTGGGTATGGACTGGATGTCAGCTCATTATGCTAAGATTGATTGTGCCACTAGAACCGTTCAACTTACTCACCCATCGGGCAAGACAGTCAATGTCTTAACTCGAGTGGCCAAGCGCCAGCTTTACTCCCTAAATGCCAACCCCCTTCCAGACCTTGAAGATATTCCGGTAGTCCGAGACTTTCTGGATGTCTTTCAAGAAGAACTGCCAGGTGTTCCACCTGACAGGGATGTCGAGTTTGTGATAGACCTTGTTCCAGGAACCGTTCCAATTTCTAGAAGACCCTATAAGATGGCACCCTTAGAACTAGCCGAGCTTAAGAACCAACTCGATGAGTCCTTGAAAAAGGGTTTCATCCGTCCTAGTTCCTCTCCTTGGGCTTGCCCCGTCCTCTTCGTCAAGAAGAAGGATGGAACGGATCGGATGGTTGTAGATTACCGACCTGTCAACTTGGTCACTATCAAGAACAAGTATCCGCTTCCCAGGATCAACGATCTGTATGATCAGCTCGCTGGATCCTCAGTCTTTTCCAAGATGGATTTGAGGTTGGGCTACCATCAAATCAAAATCAGAAACGGGGACATTCCCAAAACGGCCTTTGTTACTCGTTATGGCCAATACGAGTACACCGTCATGTCCTTCGGTTTAACCAATGCCCCAGCCACCTTCTCTCGGTTAATGAACTCGGTCTTCATGGAGTATTTGGATAAATTCGTCGTAGTATACCTCGATGACATACTCATCTACTCCAAGAATGAAGAGGAACATGCCGAACATCTAAGGCTGGTATTGACGAAACTTCGAGAGCATCGCCTTTATGCCAAATTCTCCAAGTGTGAATTTTGGTTGCCAGAAGTGACCTATCTAGGCCATGTAATCTCTGGTAAGGGTATTGCTGTCAATCCCGAGCGAGTTCAAGCCGTCCTTGATTGGACTCCACCTGAGACGGTCAAGCAAGTTCGGAGCTTCCTTGGCTTAGCGAGCTATTGCCGCCGCTTCGTCGAGAATTTCTCCAAGGTTGCTAAACCTCTAACTGAACTCCTCAAGAAAGATAAAAAGTTCGAGTGGACCCCACAGTGCGAGTTCAGCTTTCAGGAACTGAAAAGACGCCTGACATCTGCTCCCGTACTGGTACCACCAGATTTCTCCAAGGACTTTATTATCTATTGCGACGCCTCGCGACAAGGACTAGGTTGCATACTCATGAAGATCGTCAGGTAATTGCCTATGCTTCACGGCAATTACACCCACATGAGGAAAATTATCCCACACATGATCTAGAGCTTGCAGCTGTAGTCCATGCACTCAAAACTTGGCGACATTACCTTCTCGGTAATCGTTGCGAGATCTTCACCGATCACCAAAGTTTGAAATATATCTTCACCCAACCGGATTTGAATCTCAGGCAAAGACGTTGGGTCGAGTTGATCTCGGATTACGACTTAGGAATAACTTACACCCCGGGCAAAGCCAATGTCATGGCTGATGCGCTAAGTCGTAAATCTTATTGTAACAACCTGATGTTACAACAAAGTCAACCACTTCTCCACGAGGAATTTCGTAAGCTTAATCTTCACATTGTTCCTCGAGGATTCCTATCCACCCTGGTGGCGAAGCCTAACCTTACGGATCAAATCATAGCTGCCCAGAAGCGTGATAAGGGCATATCCCGGATTAAGGAAAACATTGCTAGCGGAGTTGCTAAATGTTTTTCCATGGATGAGCGAGGTGTTGTCTTCTTCGAGAACCGCTTGGTGGTTCCCAAGAAACAACATCTACGCCAGTTGATTCTTAAGGAAGCTCATGAATCCCCTCTCACCATTCATCCCGGTAGTACTAAAATGTATCAAGACCTACGCCAGAGGTTTTGGTGGACTAGGATGAAGAGAGAAATTGCTCAATACATTGCTAGTTGCGACGTCTGTCGTCGTGTTAAAGCAGAGCATCAACGGCCTGCTGGCACCCTTCAACCTTTGGCTATTCCTGAGTGGAAATGGGATAAAATCAGTATGGATTTCATTACTGGGTTTCCCAGGACCAAGAGAGGGAATAATGCCATCTTCGTCATAATCGATCGTCTTTCCAAGGTGGCCCACTTTCTACCTGTTCGTGAGAGTATCACCGCTAGCCAGCTAGCTGATTTATACATCTCCTGAATAGTGTCTCTTCATGGTGTCCCATTGGAAATTAACTCAGACCGTGGGAGTCTCTTCACCTCTCGATTTTGGGAAAGTTTCCAAAATGCTATGGGAACTCGTCTCTCTTTTAGCACCGCCTTCCACCCTCAATCAAGTGGTCAAGTAGAGCGAGTCAATCAAATTCTGGAAGATATGCTCCGAGCTTCTGTCATTTCATTCGGAATGGGTTGGGAGAAATGCCTTCCATTCGCGGAGTTTGCTTATAACAATAGTTATCAAGCTAGCTTGGGCAAAGCTCCTTTCAAAGTTCTCTATGGACGAAAATGTCGAACGCCTCTTAACTGGTGAGAAACCGGGGAAAGACAACTCTTTGGCCCGGATATGATTCAGGAAGCAGAAGAGCAGGTTCGCGTTATTCGTGAGAAATTGAAAACAGCCCAATCTCGTCAAAAGAGCCAATATGATCGTAAACATAAGCTCATGACTTATGAAGTCGGCGAGAAGGCTTACCTTCGGGTTACTCCGTTAAAGGGAACCCATCGTTTCGGTATCAAAGGCAAATTGGCTCCTCGTTACATTGGACCCTTTCGCATTCTTGCCAAACAAGGAGAAGTTGCCTACCAATTGGAATTACCTCCGCATCTTTCCAGAGTTCACGATGTCTTCCACGTTTCTCAACTCAGGCGTTGCTTCACGGATCCTATCCGTGGAGTGGACCACGAAACGCTTGATCTACAAGATAACCTCTCATATTGGGAATATCCCGTTCGTATCCTTGATCAAGCCGAGCGTACCACTCGACGCCATAACATCAAGTTTCTCAAGGTTCAATGGTCACACCATTCCGAAAAGGAAGCCACTTGGGAAAGGGAGGATCGTCTTCGACTCGAGTACCCCACCTTCTTCCCGGAGGATCCTAAATCTCGGGACGAGATTCTTTTGAGTGGGGGTGAGTTGTCACACCCTAGCTAGTTCATGCATTAGAGTGTTGCATCATGTCTACTTTTACAGAAACTTGAAATGGGGATGACAGAACCCCCAGCACCCCCTGGAAACAACTAGGGTTTACTAAAAATATTTTCAATGAACCCAAAATGCCCTTCACAAAATGTTCATCATTTCTGGATTGGGCTTAAACCCCTGGCAAAAATGGTGCACTCTTTTCTAGGACATTCTGGATTCTTTGAATTAAATCGTAAGTATTTGAATTTGGGCATTTAAATGCTATAAAATATTTCAAATGCTCAAATAATTCTGGAAATAAGTGTGGGCTGTTGGAAATAATCTAAACAGAGCCTATGATTATTTTCAGGATTTTTGTAAGTGCCAAAGTATTTTTAATAAAGCCACAAACTTACAGAAAAATAGAAAAACACAAATAAAAGAGGAGCAGGAAACTTACCTGGCCGCAGCCCACCTGGCCGGCCCAGCACTATGCTGGCCCGTGCCAGCCAGCTGCTTCTCCCTCACCACGTAGGCATAGAGGTGACGCCGGCAAGCACGAGCTCGCCACGGCGTCAGCTGCTTGCCGCCCGTGAGGCCAAGACACCTGGGCAAGCTCCATCTTGCCGCCTCGACCCCATGGACATCTCATTCGCCCCCTGCCTCTCTTCCTCGCTCCCCTGAAGCCATGGCCGATGCAGCCGCCGCCGTCTTGCCACCGTAGCCGCAGCCACCATCGTCCCCGTGTCACCCCACCGTGCCCATGAGCTCAGCAACATCTCCCTCGACCTCCTCGACGATACACGAAGCCTCAGACGCGCTGCAACACCGCTAATGCTGCCGTTCCCCTCGTCGGTCACCGGAGATCGTCACCGATGATTCGCCGCCTCCCAAGCTTCCCCGAGCCCGCTTCGACGCCGCTGCACTCACCGTGAGCTTCTCTCTCTTCTCCCCCTAGCCACCTCGCTCGAGCTGCCCTCTAACCCCGTTGGCCATCACAGCCGAGAGCTCGCCTCCACCGGCCATGTCGCCGCCATAGCCACAGGCGCGTAAGCTTGATTCCGAGCGCGTCACCACACTCACCACGTTCCCAGGAGCCTAACGCACCACTCCCACGCCTCGCCGTGCCCAGTAGCTTTGGGTTCATCCTCGCTCGAACTCCGGCTACCGCCAAGGTCGTCGCGGGCGTCGTTCTCGGCCTCCCCGAGCTCCACTTCCACCACCAAACGCTGCGGCTTGCTCCCAGCTACGCGTAGGACCAAACCGCAAAACCCGAGCCCCTCCGCCGCATCTGTCGTCGCCGGCGTCAGGCCGCCGGCGAGTTGACCATGTCTGACCCGTGTGGGCCGAAGTTGACTTCCCCCCTAAGCCTATGACAGGTGGGGCTAGCTTGTTAATTAGGTTAGGATTAGTGTTAACTAATTTTAGTTAGTTTAAGTCACTAACATGCGGGCCCAGGTCCCACTGACAGTTAGTTAGTATTAACAAAACTCTGTTAGTTAGCTGAGACACTGACAGACCGGGCCCACCAGTCAGGTTTGACCTGGGCTGGCGCCTTTGTCTCGCTGATGTCACAGTGACGCAGTGCTGACGCAATTATTCATTTTCTGGATTTATTTTTATATAGGAAATTCCAGAAAATAGCCAAACTTCTAAAAATCATAGAAAATCAACCATAGCTCCAAATCAAACAAATTATATATGAAAAATGATCAGAAAAATTCAATCTATCCATCTGTAATGGTTTCATGCATGACAAAACACTTTAACCTTGCTGTTTAGGTGAAACAAGCTAATACACTTATTATGCATAAGAACTTAAGCTTCATTTGAATCTTTGATTCAAATGGACCCATTTCAACTTGTTTCACATTGCATTAGGCAGGACACATCATTTTGCCATGTCATAGCATGCATCATATTGTTGCATATTGCCATGTGTTGATTATATTCTGTGGTGTCTTTCGTGGTAGGTTCTGCCTCCGAGGATATCTCCGAGTATCCAACTGAAGGGCAGTACCCTACTACCACTCCATCAGGCAAGCAGCCCCATTGATCATATCGATACAATCCCATGTTCTCGCCTCTGCTCTCATTTACTGCATTAAGACAACAACGTTTCAAACTGCTGTGTGCTACGGTAGTTGAACCCTTATCCTCTGCATGACCTGTCATTGCCACAGTAACTAGATGAAACCCACTAGCATGTGTAGGAGTTGATTGAGCCATGTATGTGTTTCCTACCTTGCTATGCCTGCTATGCTTAGAGTTGTGTCAGGTCTGGTTCATCTGGGTGATGGGCTAGAGTGAAATGATTATGTCGGTAATGTGAGGGATGTGTTGAACATGATTTGGTAAAGGTATCGATGAGAGGCCATGTAGGAGTACATGGTGGGTTGTTTCATTGAGGCCGTCCATAAGAACTGAGATCTGTATGCGTGATTTAAGATTCAGCTACTACCACACATTGGGCCCTGAAATATGACCCTGCTCGACTTACTAACCCCTCTCGTCCTCTGTCCAGGAGTTGCAACTAGTTTCTAGTGTTTGTAGGTTATGTGTTGGCGGCCGTGCGTAGCGCTGACCCTAGGGGTGGGCTATGATGCGGTAGATACACTGTGGCCGGGTATGCCGGGTCGCCCGTTTGGCGTCTCGGGACCCTGTACACATCGTTTGGGGCCGTTGAGGACACCCCGGCCGGATTTCCTTGCGGATGGAACCTGAATAGGCGATAAACCTGGACTAGAGACTTGTGCGGTTTGTCAGGTCGTGGTATACACCCACGTCGGCTTTCGCTTGAAGTCTGCCGAGCACATGTCGTGTGCAGACGCTAAGTGGTGGAAACATGTGTGACGAAGTACACCCCTGCAGGGTATAAAACTATTCGAATAGCCGCGTCCGCGGTAAAGGACTACTTGGTTGCCTATACAGTTCATAGAAAGTTAATGGTTACTACTAAAAGACTCAAGATAAGTGTGAGTACCGAGGATGGCTCTCTCGTAGGATGACGAGGGAGGATCTCCGGTGGAGTATTGTGTTGGTGATTAGTGGACTCGTGTGCGAAAACTATTTTACTAGTCGTGTCTCGTAGGATAGCTTAGCCAAGAGTCAAAGCTGGCTTGCTGCAATAACTCCACCACCTTCTTGAGAATGAGCATGTATAATAGGTTTTGTTGTAAGACTTGCTGAGTACCTTTGTACTCATGTTTGCTTAATTACTGTTTTCAGACGACAACACCGCCCCCTCCGATGGGTTTTATGTAGATCTCGACGTCGATGAGTGACTTGCCACCCAGGTGGTGATCCTGGCCATGGAGGGGCCTATGTAGATAGACAGGCTTCGATAAGCCTTCTTTCTTTCTAGTGTCTGTACTCAGACTATTTGGTTCCGCATGTGCTTGTATGCTTGTATGACTTGAGTGTCGGGTCATGTGACCCCTACCTGTATGAACATGTTATGTATGGCTCTCTAGAGCCTTTAAATAAAGTACATGAGTTGTAGAGTTTTGTTGTGATGCCATGTTGTATTATCACATATCAAGCATATTGTGTGTATGATTGAAATGCTTGGTATGTGTGGGATCCAACAATCTAGTTGTTTATCCTTGGCAGCCTCTCTTATGGGGAAATGTAGTCTAGTGCTCCTCGAGCCATAGTAGTCCGCTACAGCCCGGTTCACCGGAGTCCTGCTAGCCCAGCACTACTGCTCAGGACACTTGACTGGCCGGCATGTGTTTCACTTCGTTCCTATGTCTGTCCCTTCGGGGAAATGTCACGCGGTGACTTCTGGAGTCCTGCCTAGCCTACTACAGCCCGGGTTCCCCAGAGTCCTGTTAGCCCAGTGCTATAGCCCGGATTCACTCGCTGATGACCGACATGCTCGATGTGATTCATGTATGCCTGTCTCCATAGGTCTGTGCCGCTTTGGGTTCACGACTAGCCATGTCGGACGGGTTCTCTGTCATATGAATGCTAGCGACACTATCATATACGTGAGCCAAAAGGCGCAAACGGTCCTGGGCCATGGTAAGGCGACACCTGTGGGGATACCGTGTGTGAGGCCACAATGTGATATGAGGTGTTACCGGCTAGATCGATGTGACTTGGAATCGGGGTCCTAACAATCACCCTTAGGTTTATCGTGCTACCTAGTCCTTATTTCCGGTGCACTTTTCGATCAATGAGTTAGGATAGTGTCAATACTTGCTTATTTGATCATATCATCTTGCCCTAAAAAGCAAGATTTTTCTCGAGCTTAGTGACATACCGGTGGTTCGTGATTTTCCGTATATCTTCTCGAAAGTATAACCAGGTTGTCACCTGACTGCTATGTTGAGTTCGTGATCAAGTTGGTTTCTTATAAACCACCCCTTTCTCCAAGAATCTATGTTGGATACCACTAAGCTAGTTGGTTAAGCTAAACAACAACTTAGAGAGTTGGAAGATAAAAGCTTGTCTGACTTAGTTCATTTTAAGGGATATCTTGTATGTGTGTTGAAGAAAGATGGTATTTTCATCGATTGACCCTCGTGATCAGTTAATGGACCTATCATCTTATCCAATCTTTGATTCGAGTAGGGGGTATCCTCAAATCAAATCAGAACCAAAGATATTTGTAATGTTGTCTTATTCATGGTTGTTTCTTCGAGCGTACACCATTATATATTTTGGGTCTGACCAATGCTATCACCTTGTTCACATAACTGTGGAATTCCACTTATATGGAAACCTGGATGAATTGTTGTTGAGCCCATCAGCAACATTTTTATCTCCTCCATGATTCGTGTTGAACATCCCGCTAGTGTTGGAAACTTCTAAAAGCATTATCTTCATGTCCCGTTCATGAAGCATATGTTGGATGAAAGAAGCGACTTTCTCTGATTCATGTGCATTTGGTGCAAGTTGCCGCCGTGAGTTCGAGAAAGATTGTTTTTGTTTTCCTCTGGTACCATCCCAAGTCATTCATGCATGTGCGAAGTATGCTATGGTTTGACAGGCTCGCTACCTCCATTCTATATGTGTTCCCTAGCACACCAAGCCACTGAATGACTTGTTCAAGGAGAAGAAGTTCCTTCTTAAGAGCATGTCTTATGCAAGGACTTTGATATCCTCGATGATGGCTCACCACCTAAACTCGGTAGTGTTTTTTATAAGACTACTACGTGGTCATGCTTGTCTGGGATAGCGTGTTTACATGTGTGTAGTAGAACCCGCTCATGTTTTGGAGCTTGCTATCGTAGTTCATTTCCTGAGAATCTTGCAACATCATCTTGTCGATTTGTGTTGCAACTCTTCTTTTCAGACACGTGAGTCTGAAGTATCCTGATTCTAACCAGATCTGAATCTCAGGTAGATATGATGGTTGGAACACTCCCAACATTTTCATTTTGTTCCCAGCTTGCACCGCCATTGTGCCAATTCCCATGAGCTGCCCTCTCAGTAATTGTTGTTTAGGATCATTTTCATAAGTGTTCCTATCATGGGTCCCATCCATTTCCGATGATAAGCAAAATCATCCATCGTGTTGTCTTCAACAAGGTAGTCCACATCATCCATTCGATTTCGGATGTGCCATTCCTTTGAACTTCGCCAAACGATCGATTGTGATTGCCTTAGGCTGGTATAAAGAGTTACAATGATCTAGATATCAAAAGTAATTCTTTTTTCCATTTAGGGGAATAACTCCACAACTCACCTCCCCCAAGGTGCCCCGTTATGGGATCATGGCAATTATTTCCTCGCCACCTTGACCCCATTCACCATCCTCTCAAGCGTGGAATTGTTGCCTACCAAATTAAACCCTGTCATCTGTTCTCCCATCCCTTCCGAGGTGTGTTTGAATGTCTCAGCTCGAGAGATGTTGCTATGTCTCATTCCGTGAGTTGATCCTGAGTTGTTCGATCTTTGAGAAGATCGATCCTTCTAGAGTTTCCTCTTCCTCTCGTTGCCATGTTTGACTGGAGTTCTCAAAACAAGACTACGAGACAAATATGGTGACGAATCAATGTTCTTACAAAGTGCAACCTGAATCGTGAAGACTGTGTTAGTTTGCGTTTCCCCTTTATCTTACCCTACGCTTGAATCTCGGGACGAGATTCTTGTTTAGTAGGGGTGAGTTGTCACAGCCCTAGTTTAGCCTTTGCTTGTCCTTGCATGATCATCATGTCTAAATTCTAAAATTTGAATTGAGGGAATTTTCAAAGCCTCAGAAACCTTTTAAAAATAATCAATATTTAATTATCATCAAATGAGTCCAAAGAAATGTTCCTGTTACTCTGTGAAAATATTGGTACGAGGTAAAATTCAAACCAATATTTTTGGAATCACAGAAATATTTATTTTGGGCCTTTGACTTAAATCAATGACATATTTCAGTTGAATTTATTTTTGTTATATAAGAAATAAAGTTCATATATTTTTGTAAGTTACTTGTGACCTTGGACTAGTTTCTGAGCTCACATAACAATTTACAGAAAGTTCAAAAATGATTTGATGTTTTAAATCAAATCAAAACCAATTACAGAAAAATAGAAAAAAACAGAAATAAAAGAGAGAGAGAGACTAACCTGGGCCAACTCACCTGTGCAGCCCACCTGGCGGCCCATGTGGCCAGCCCAGCCCTCCAACGCCCCTTCTCATCTTGCTCCTCTGCCAGGAGGACAACCAGGTGCGTGGCGAGCGCCGACGCTGCTCTGGCCACCTCCTGGTTCCTCCCCGGACCTTCTAGCGATGCCACGGAGACGTCCCGTGGCCCCTCGCTCCTCTCCCTCACTCTCTGCTATCTCCTTCGCCCTCTAGTCCCTTCCACGAGTGTGACCGAACGCAGCCGTCACCGCCGACGAGCTCCCCCAGGGCCACAGCCATCTCCGAGCCCCTCCGACGCGCCCCGAGCTCCGCCGTGACGCCCCGGTCCTCTCCGCCGAGCCACATGACGCTGGACACCCTGGAGCGCCGTCGTCGACGCCATCTTTTCCCTCTGCACCGACGGCCGTCGTCAACCGATTCGTCGTCACGAGGGCATCCCCGAGCACGCTGAGATCACCGACGACCTCGCTGTGAGCTCCTCTACTGAACCCCTCGCTCCCTGTCATCTATTTCCTCCTCTAGCCTCACTAACAACCGCGGCCGAAGCTCTCCGCAGCCGTGCCTCGTCGCCGTCATGGCTAGAGCCACAGTTGCTCGAAGCCAAGCACACATCTGCGCTCAACACGGCTCCAGGAGCCCGTAGCGCCCACCAGCTCCTCCTGCCTTGCTCCATAGCGCTGAACCCGTCGTTGCCCAAGCCCCGGCCGCCACCACGAGCTCGACTCCGGCGAGTCTCTCCACTGCAGCCTCTCTCGCTTGCTCAATGGATGCGTGAGAGTGCCAGCTCTCTGTAGGTGGTCTCGGCCGTTGGTCGCTGGAGGGCAAAATCCGAGCCCCTCTGTTGTCTCAGCCTCGCCGGCGACTCAACACCGGCGGGATTGACCCTGCTGACCAGGGGTTTGACCCCCGCTGACTGAGTTGACCTGGGTGGGACCAGTTTGACCCCCCTGGTCTATGACAGATGGGACCCGCCTGCTAATTAAGTTAGGATTAGGACTAACTAAAAATTAGTTAGACTAATGACACTGACACGCGGGACCCACTGGTCAGGTTTGACCTGGACCACCCCGTTGACCTACTGACGTCACGGTGACGTAGTCCTGATGCAGTAACTCTTTTTCTAGATTTATTCTTATACAGGAAATTCCAGAAAATTTCCTAAACTTCTAAAAATCATAGTAATTCAACCATAGCTCCAAATCAAATAATTTATATATGAAAAATGATCAGAAAAATCTAAGCTATCCATATGTACCATTGTCATGCATGTTGGAACACCTTAAAGTTGATGTTTAGGACAATCCAATTAAATGGAATTTAAGAAATCATGTATGGAGTTTTAATTTGAACTTAGGGTTCAAACCAACTCCATTTAACCTGTTGCTAGTTGCATTATCTGAAAACACAGCATATTGACATGTCATGATCATGCATCATATTGTGCATTGCATTGATTGTGTTCTTTCTGTGTTTGCCGGTGGTTGTCCCCTCTCGATAGACGTGTTTCGACGATGAGTTCGATGACACCGATGAAGAGCTATATTATCTTCAGAAGTGCTAGGCAAGCAAAACCCCCTTGATCATTCTGATACAATCCCACTCTCTCGCTCTTGCTCTCTTTTACTACATTAGGACAACAATGATTCAACTGTTACATGCTGCGGTAGTTGAACCCCTTTCCTCTACATGACCTGTCATTGCCACAGTAAATAGATGAAACCCACTAGCATGAGTAGGAGTTGTTTGAGCCCTGATGTGCCTACTCATTCATGCTTGTTTGTCATGCCTGCTACTGCTTAGAGTTGAGTCAAGTATGATTCATCAGCGATGAATAGGAATGGCAATGAACATGTCCTAGTGTGGGTGAGCTAAATGTGTGAACACGATTTGGTAAAGGTAGCGGTGAGAGGCCATGTAGGAGTACATGGTGGGTTATCTCATTGAAACCGTCCTCAGGAACTGAGTTCTATGTTTGTGATCCATGAACAGCTACTACCACTCATTGGGATCCTTAATTGACCCTCTCGACTTATTAACAGCCCTAGTCCTCTGTCCAGGAGTTGCAACTAGTTTCTGGTGTTTATAGGATATGTGTTGGCGGCCGTGTGTAGCGCTGACCCTAGGGGTGGGCTATGATGCGGTAGATACATCGTGGCATGGTGTACCGGGCGCCCATTTGGTGTCTCGGGAACCCTGCACATATCGTTTGGGGCTGTGAGCGGAACTCCGGCCGGATCACCTCGCGGATGGAACCAGGCTTCCGCTTGAAGGTTAGTTAGGTCGTGGCCGACTCCCTCGCCAGGCTTCCGCTTGAAGGTTGCTGAGATACGCGACGTGTACATGGTGGTAAGTGGCGAGAGCGTGTGTGAAGAAGTACACCCCTGCAGGGTTAACATCATCTATTCGAATAGCCGTGTCCGCGGTAAAGGACTTCTGGGTTGCCTATAACAGTTCATAGACAAGTGAAAGTGGATACTCTAAAATGTGCAAGATAAGCGTGAGTGTTATGGATGGCGTTCTCGTATAGAGACGGGAGCAGATCCATAGTGGTGTATTGATATGGTGAATATGTGGACTCGTGTGCGCCACCTCAAAAGAGTTGCTTGCAGTCGTAGTTCAGGTTAGTCACTGAGTCAAAGCTGGCTTGCTGCAGTTAAACTCCACTACCCCTTTGTTGATACCGATGCATATGTAGTTAGTTCTGATGTAAGTCTTGCTGGGTACATTTGTACTCACGTTTGCTTAATTTATGTTTTTGCAGAGAGACTTCAGTCTCGCTAGTAGTTCCACATGGACTTCGACGTTTAGCTTGTTACCTCAGCTACGATCTTGTGCCCTCGGCAGGATCTGGTAGATAGTCAGGCTTCTCAGCCTTTTTCATTTGTAGATGTCTGTACCCAGACATGTTAAGCTTCCGCATGTGCTTTGACTTGTATGCTCTGAATGTTGGGTCATGAGACCCATGTTTGATATATCTCGTTCCTCGGAGCCTAATGTATAAATACTTTGAGTCGTAGAGTTCTGTTGCGATGCCATGTTGTATTTGCACATATCGAGCATATTGTGTGTACGTTATTGAAATGCTTGGTATGTGTGGAATCCGACAATCTAGTTGTTTATCCTTGGTAGCCTCTCTTATGGGGAAATGTAGTCTGGTGTTTCCACTGAGCCTTGGTAGTCTGCTATAGCCCGGTTTACCGGAGTCCTGCTAGCCCACTACTACTGTTCTGGAACACTTAGACTAGTCGGCATGTGATTCACTTCGTTCCTGTGTCTGTCCCTTCAGGGAAATGTCACACGGTGACTTCCAGAGTCCTGCTAGCCTGCTACAGCCCGGGTTCCCGGAGTCCTGTTAGCCCAGTTGCTACAGCCCAGATTCACACGCTGATGACCGACATGTTCGATGTTGTTTAATGTATGCCTGTCCCCGTAAGTTAGTGCCACTTTGGGTTCACGACTAGTCATGTCGGCCCGGGCTCTCTGTCATATGGATGCTGGCGACACTATCATATACGTGAGCCAAAAGGCACAAACGGTCCTGGGCCAGGTAAGGTGGCACCTGTGGAATACTGTGCGTGAGGCCGCAAAGTGATATGAAGTGTTACATGCTAGATCAGTGTGACTTAGGATCGGGGTCCTGACAATATCGAACGCCAAATAAAATAAATTGTAGCAAGGTATTTTTGTTTTTTTGATTAATTAGATCTAAAAACAAAAGGCAAATAAAATAGATCACGAAGGCAAATAATATGAGAAAGAGACCCGGGGCCGTAGGTTTCACTAGTGGCCTCTCTCGAGAAAAATAGCAAATGATGGGTGAACAAATTACTATTGGGCAATTGATAGAACTTCAAATACTCATGACGATATCCAGACAATGATCATTACATAGGCATCACGTCTAAGATTAGTAGACCGACTCCTGCCTGCATCTACTGCTATTACTCCCCACATCGACCGCTATCCAGCATCCATCTAGTGTATTAAGTTCATGGAGAAACGGAGTAATGCAATAAGAATGATGACATGATGTAGACAAGATCTATCTATGTAGAGATAGACCCCATCATTTTATCCTTAGTATCAACGATACATATGTGTCGGTTCCCCTTCTATCACTGGGATCAAGCACCGTAAGATCGAACCCACTACAAAGCACCTCTTCCCATTGCAAGATAAATAGATAAAGTTGGCCAAAGAAAACCCAAATACCAGAGAAGAAATATGAGGCTATAAGCAATCATGCATAAAATAGATCAAAGAAACTCAAATACTTTCATGGATATAAAAAGATAGATCTAACCATAAACTCAAAGTTCATCCGATCCCAACAAACACACCGCAAAAAGAGTTAACATCATATGGATCTCCAAGAGACCATTGTATTCAGAATCAAACGAGAGAGAGGAAGCCATCTAGCTACTAACTACGGACCCGAATGTCTACAAAGAACTACTCATGCATCATTGGAGAGGCACCAATGGAGGTGGTGAACCCCATCCGTGATGGTGTCTAGATTGGATCTGGTGGTTCTGGACTCTGCGGTGGCTGGAATTGATTTTCGTCGACTCCCCTAGGGTTTTTGGAATATTGGGGTACTTATAGAGCAAAGAGGCGGTCCGGGGGGCACCCGAGGTGGGCACAACCCACCAGGGCGCCCCCTGGTGGGTTGCGCTCTCCTCGGAGCACCCCCAGGCACATCCTTGGCCCATTAGGTGTCTTCTGGTTCATAAAAAATCTCCGTAAAGTTTTGTGGTATTTGGACTCCGTTTGGTATTGATTTTCTGTGATGTAAAAAACATGCAAAAAATAGCAACTGGCACTTGGCACTATGTCAATAGGTTAGTACCAAAAATTATATAAAATGACTATAAAATGATAATAAAACATCCAAGATTGATAATATAATAGCATGAAAGAATCAAAAAATTATAGATACGTTGGAGAGGTATCAGCATCCCCAAGCTTAACTCCTACTCGTCCTTGAGTAGGTAAGTGATAAAAACAGAATTTTTGATGTGGAATGCTACCTAACATGTCATATCATATTATTTTCTTTATAGCTTGGACATTTGGACTTTTATATTGTTCAAAGCAATAGTCTAGTTTTGACATGATAACTTAAATACTCAAGCATATCAACAAGCAACTATGTCTTTCAAAATATCAGCACTCAAATAAGCAATCCCTAGGCCATCATGCTCAATCATTGATCCATTCATGAAACACACTCACATATTTTATAAGAGAATATGGAGACTCAATTTTATATGGAGACTCAAAATATCAGCACTCAAATAACCAATCGCTAGGCCATCATAGTACCTCCTAGTTGGTGCTTTTATAAGAGAATATGGAGACTCAATTTTAAAATAAAAATTGCATAAAGTAAAAGAAAGGCCCTTCACAGAGGGAAGTAGGGATTTGTAGAGGTGCCAGAGCTCAAAGCAAAAAACTTAGAGATAAAAACATTTTGGGAAGTGCATCCTTCCCACCAACGAAAACGACTTAGAGTTCCCAACACTTTCCATGCTAGATATATCATAGGCGGTTCCCAAATAGAAAATAATGTTTATTCCTTTTTCCACCATACTTTCACTTTCCATGGCTAACCGTATCCATGGGTGCCCTCCATACCGACATTTTCCAAGGAATTTATTATTTGACAACATAAAGTAAATTCATTTTTCATTTCGGGACTGGGCATCCCTAATACCTTTGCCTTACTCTCATGCAATGACAAGTTAATAAACACTCATCGTGAGAATAACACATCTAGCATGGAAAATATTAGCCACCCTCACCGCTCCGCGAGCGAAACAAACACACAAAAGAGAAGTTTATTTTGAAAATTAGAGATGGCACATACAAATTTGCTTAAAGCGGCAACAAAATACCGCATATAGATAGGTATAGTGGACTCATGTGGCAAAACTAGTTTAAAGGTTTTTGGATGCACAAGTAGAGATCATACTTAGTGCAAAATGACGGCTAGCAAAAGATTGAGAAGCGACTAACCAAGAAACAAATAATCTCATATGCGAGCATTACGCATAATTAACACCGAATAATGCACCACAAGTAGGATATAATTTCATTGCATAATTATTGACTTTCGTGCTTGCATAGGAATCACAAACCTTAACACGAATATTCTTACTAAATCATAATTACTCATCAACATAACTCACATATCACATCATCATATTTCAAAACTATTACTAAGAATCAAGTTTATTTTGTCCAATGATCTTCATGAAAGTTTTTGTTATATCCTCCTTGTATATCTATCACTTTGGGACTAATTTTCATATGTGCTTTCGATAAGCTCAAGCAAATATAAGTGAAGATCATGAGCATAATTTTTCGTTCTCTAAAATTAATTTGAGTGAAGCAAGAGAGAATTTCTTGAAAATTTTACTAACTCTCAAATAAATCTAAGTGAAGAAAGAGAGCATTTCTTCAAAAATACTAAAGCACACCGTGCTCAAAAAAATATAAGTGAAGCACTAGAGCGAGTCCATAGCTCATAAAAAAATTAAGTGTAGCATAGAGAGCAATTCTAACAAGTCATGACATAATATTGGCTCTCTGAAATAGGTGTGTCCAGCAAGTAATCAAGACTTAGAACACAAAATAAAACAAGCAAAGACTCATATCATACAATACGCTCCAAGCAAAACACATAGTATGTGACGAATAAAAATATAGCTTCGAGTAAAATACCGATGGTCGTTAGAAGAAATTGGGGATGCCACTTGGGGGCATCCCCAAGATTAGTTGCTTGTTATGTTCTGGAAAATAGCTTGGGATGCCGGGGCAGCCCCAAGCTTAGGCTCTTCTTACTCCTTATTCCTTCATCCGTTGTAAGATAACCCAAACGTTGAAAACTTCAATCACACAAAACTCAACAAAACGTTCGTGAGATCCGTTTGTAAAAGAAAGCAAATCACTACTATAATTACTATATCAAACCAATTCATATTTTTTTCTTGCATTATATATACTGTATTCCAACTTTTCTATGGCAAAAACTCATCAAAGAAAACCATAGAGCCATCAAAACAAGCACACAACGCAAAGAAAACAGAATCTGTCAAAAACATAGCAGTCTGTAGTAATGTGAATTTTTAGAATACTTCTATAACTCCAAAAACTCTGAAAAATTAGTAAGGCCTGAGAAATTTGTATATTGATCTACTACAAAGGAATGGGTATTTTATCTCTCTCTGGTTAAAAATGAGAATTGTTTTCACGAGCGCAAAAGTTTTTGTTTTTTCAGCAGGATCAAACAAGTATCACCCAAGAAGATCCTAAAGGCTTTACTTGGCACAAACACTAATTAAAACATAAAAACACAATCATAACAGTAGAATAATTGTGATAACACTCAAAAACAGGAGGAAAAAAGCAAAAATAAATTTTATTCATTGGGTTGCCTCCCAACAAGCTCTTTCTTTATAGCCATCAAGATAGACTTTTAGATTTCAATGATGCTCACATGAAAGATAATAGTTGAAACACAAAGAGAGCATAATAAAACATATGAAAAACAAATTTAAATCTAATATACTTCCTATGCATAGGAATTTTATAAGCAAACAAATCATCAAATCAAGATATATCTAGCAAATGCATGGAAGAAGAAAGAAACAATAACGATCTCAATATAACGAGAGGTAATTTAGTAACATGAAAATTTCTATGACCATATTTTCCTCTCTCGTAATAATTGCTTGTAGGATCATAATCAAATTCAACAATATAATTATCACATAAAATATTTTCTTCATGATCCACATGCATGCAATGTTGACACTCTTCCAAAATAGTGGGATTATCATCAAATAAAGTCATGACCTCTCCAAGACCACTTTTATCAAAAATTTCATGAGATTGAACACTCTCCAAATATGTGGGATTATTTTTACCTAAACTTGACGCTCTTCCAAACCCACTTTCAATATTATTGCAAATAAGATATTCATCATAAGAATTAAATAAATTTTCAAGATCGTAAGAAGAATCACCCCAATCATGTTCATTACAATACATAGTGGACATAGCAAAATTGACATCCCCAAGCTTGGGGTTTTGCATATTATTAGCAAAATTGACATTAATAGAATTTATAGTAAAATCATTGCAATCATGCTTTTCATTCAAGGAGCTATCATCAATCACTTCATAAATTTCTTCATCACAATTTCCAGATTCATGAATCTCAAGCAAAACTTCATAGAGATAATCTAGTGCACTCAACTCACTAGCAAATGGTTCATCATGATTGAGTATTTTAAAAATATTAGCAAGTGGATGGGGATCCATATCAATAGATTTTTAGCAAGCGAAGATGCAAGCATATAGAAGGCACATGGTAACACACGCAAACAAAAGATTTGACGAGAAAAGGGCGAACAAAAAGAGGGCGAATAAAAAGGCAAATTTTTTGAAGTGGGGGAGAGGAAAACGAGAGGCAAATGGAAAATGATGTAAATTGCGAGGAGATGAGATTTGTGATTAGGAACGTGGTATATGTTGAAGATCCTCCCTGGCAACGGTGCCAGAAATTCCTTTTTATATCGCTTGAAGCTATGTCGGTATTTCCCCAAAGAGGAAGGGATGATGCAGCACAATGGTGGTACGTATTTCCCTCGAATATGAATCCAAGGTTATCGAACCAATAGGAGAACCAAGCAACACAACGTAATCGGCACCTGCACACACATAACAAATACTCGCAACCCGATGTGTGGGTTGTCAATCCCTTTCGGGTAACGGTGCCAGAAATTGGCAAACGGACGTGAGAGAGTTGTAAATATTCATAGATCGAACGCAAAATAAAATAAATTGCAGCAAGGTATTTTTTGTATTTTTGTTTTAGTAGATCTGAAAATAAAAGGCAAATAAAATAGATCACGAAGGCAAATAATATGAGAAAGAGAACCGGGGGCCGTAGGTTTCACTAGTAGCTTCTCTCGAGAAAAATAGCAAATGGTGGGTAAAAAAATTACTGTTGGGCAATTGATAGAACTTCAAATACTCATGACGATATCCAGGCAATGATCATTACATAGGCATCACGTCCAAGATTAGTAGACCGACTTTTGCCTGCATCTACTACTATTACTCCACACATCGACCGCTATCCAACATGCATCTAGTGTATTAAGTTCAGGGACAAACAGAGTAATGCAATAAGAACGATGACATGATGTAGACAAGATCTATCTATATAGAGATAGACCCCATCATTTTACCCTTAGTGTCGGTGTCAAAACTGGCAGATCTCGGGTAGGGGGTCCCGAACTGTGTGTCTAAGGCGGATGGTAACAGGAGGCAGGGCACACGATGTTTTACCCAGGTTCGGGCCATCTCGATGGAGGTAATACCCTACGTCCTGCTTGATTGTTCTTGATGATATGAGTATTACAAGAGTTAATCTACCACGAGATCATAGAGGCTAAACCCTAGAAGCTAGCCTATGGTATGATTGTATATTGTCCTACGGACTAAAACCCTCCGGTTTATATAGACACGGGACGGGCTAGGGTTACATAAGGTCGATTACTAAAGAGGAGGTATACATATCCGTATTGCCTAGCTTGCATTCCACGCCAAGTAAAGTCCCATCCAGACACGAGATGAATTCTTCAACCTTGTATCTTCATGGTCCCACAGTCCGGCCAAAGGATATAGTCCGGCTGTCCGGAGACCCCCTAATCCAGGACTCCCTCAGTAGCCCCTGAACCAGGCTTCAATGACGATGAGTCTGGCGCGTAGTGTTGTCTTCGGCATTGCAAGGCGGGTTCCTCCTCCGAATACACCATGGAAGAGTTTGAATGCAAGGATAGTGTCCGACTCTGTAAAATAAGTTCCACATACCACCGTAGAGAGAATAATACTTCCATAAATCCAATCTGCTGACATGTTTTGATAGTATGACATCACTTCATGGCCTAGTTATTATTCGAACCGCTTTTCTCAACCAGCTCCGCACACATCGCGAGGCGGTTTTCTCGATACGTCTTGTCAAAGCAGAGATCGTGTTACCCTTATCACGAGATTCTCATCAATACGGACGTGGGTAACCCAACCGCACCATCAATTATGGCGCCTGGGGAACAAGCGTTTTTGCCAGGCAAGTGGGGAGACTCATCGCCTCCTTCGCCCTTATAAAAGGAACAAAGATCTACTTTTTTCACCCACGCCTTCTTCCTTCTTGCTTTCCCATTCCCGCACACTCGAGCTCTAGTGCCCAAGCTCGCGTCCTTCTTCTCAAACCACTCCAAGCATGTTTGGAGCAGGAGGCAAGTGGATGGCTTCCTCCATCACGGAGGAAAACATCAAAAAGTTACGGGAGGCCGGATACCTACCTGCGAAAATCGCGCACCGGGTGCCGAATGCGGGGCAGATCGTCCCAACACCCGAACCACATGAGAGGGTAGTTTTTCTTTCTCATTTCGTCTGCGTACTGGGATTTCCTCTCCACCCGTTTGTCCGTGGGCTCATGTTCTACTACTGGCTGGATTTCCATGATCTGGCCCCCAACTTTATCCTCAACATCTCGGCATTTATCGTCGTGTGCGAGGCCTTCCTCCGCATCAGGCCCCACTTCGGCCTATGGCTGAAAACCTTCAATGTCAAGACGAAGGTGGTGCGAGGCCAGCAAGCATAATGCGGAGGCGCCATGGTGGGCAAGATGCCCAATGTCATCTGGCTCGAGGGTACCTACATGGATACTGTAAAGGGGTGGCAATCCGGGTGGTTCTACATCACTGAGCCGCGCGACTCCAATTGGGTGGCGGCCCCCAAATTTCGATCCGGAATCCCCATGTGGCTCACCTCCTGGAAAAAGAAGGGCCTGTCCTGGGGTTCTCCAGTAGAGCTGACCGGACTCCAGAGCTGCATCCAGAACATGACGAGCAAGAAAATCAAGCTCGTCAACGTGGTCCAGGTCATGCTCCTCTGCCGGATCCTTCCATGCCAACAACGTGCATTTGTTTTGTGGGAGTTCGACTCGGCCCAGCACCAGACGTTGCGAGAGCTCTATGACACGACACACGAGGATGTCTGGAGGGTGTTGTTCAAGGGCGCCGAGATGCCTCCCTCCCTCACTGAGGACCGTGGACTCAGCGCAAAGCGCCGCGCCCATTCGGTAAGCTTTTATATCTCTCAGGGTATTTATGAGCCCTTGTTTAGTTATGTGCTGGATCTAAGCTTTCATGTCATTAACAAGACTGGATAAAGACAGCGGAGTAGCTTGGTTGCCTAGCCCCCTACCCGAAGATCCTGCAAACGCTCTTCTAACGAAGATGCTGACTCTGTCACCTTACGAGGTGCTGGAAAAGACGGCCAAGAAGAAGGCCGCGGGGACCCAAAAGGGTCTCCGACGCAACATGGTTCTATCGGACTCATTGTCTGATGAGTTCGACGCGCCCTCCTCCCACGGAAATGAGGAGGAGGAGAAAAGTTCTCCCCCCTCCCGCCGGGGGAGACAGGAAAAGGAAGGCCGACCCATCCGGGGAGGCCGAAGGGTCCAAGAAGGGAAAGACCCTCCCTTCGGACTGTGCCACGACGGCCGCCGATAGCAGCGACGAGTGGCTACCCAGGGACAAGCCCCTGGCGAAGTCATAAGTGTCCGGACATGAGAGTATTTCATGGTATGTTTTATTGTACCGCCTTTGCTCATGCTGGACCCGATTATGCAGTCCGGCCCGAGCTTGTCTCAACGTACCCTCATTGAGAGGCTCTTTGAGCACGTCGGATATGAACAGCG